>NC_068313.1:11635642-11748142 GCF_025860055.1 Xyrauchen texanus | reverse complement strand
TGTCCACAAACTTTTTAATAATTCACAAGTGGACTGCAAAAAGTTAAACAGAACTAAAATGGTGCAATCAAAGCAATGGTGACTACTAATCATGGCACCTAAAATACAAAAGATTCCTTGTACATTCATTTTAACATAAATTCTTGATGTTGGAAAAAAAGTTCATGGTAACATGTACATCTGCCAACTAACAATCTATTGTGTGCTCATTCATTTTAGCACTTTCTTTTAAAAAGAAACTACTTATCATGTTTGCCCTGGCCCTATGGATGTTATAATGTTATGACAGTTTAATAGCAAACGTCACAATTTATTTCTTCTCACTTAAAACATAATTTCAATGCAAATAAATATTTATTGTCCATTTATTTTTTGGACAAGCATTTCATAACCAGAATAATGTACAGTCCTCTGCTTTGTGTCGGGGTCTTGATCATCCTGTCTTGGTATTTTGTCATAATGACTGCCTCATTGTAGCCTACATTATCATTTACAATAGTATTTGCAACAGACTCCTTTGAAGGGTGAATAAATGAGAGATGAAACCCATCATTGTCTTTGCTGGCAGAGGGAAGAGTCAGGGTCAGATATTGATTGATGTGGCCAACTGTTAGGCTTATCATTGCACACCACCAGGCTGAATGGAGGAGAAAAAAAAAACACAGGATGTGAACTATCCAACTGTAAATGCATGTTTCTCATGCTACCAAACCCTTCTTTTCTATGAGGGATAAATGTATAAAAATTCATAATAAAGAAAACTGGATTCAGATACTTCTAAATTCACTGCCACAATAAGTGTTGAGGAGTGTGGGTGGTTTCAATGGTGTTGCTATGCAGATGATAGGGTGTTGTGAGTGGTTTCCAGTTCATTACTAGGTGGTTTCTGGTGTGCTTTGGGTGGCTGCTTCAAGAAAGTAAAGCCATAGGTCTTTATGATATTCTGGTTCCAGATACATTATGGCTTGGGTTCCACCTTCAATGTAAGTGTATAGGATTTTTATTTGCCCATTTTATTATCTGGCAGGCCAATAATTCTGATCGTTTAGAAAAATAATAACACCTCACTTTAATAATTTAAAGATTTGAGGTGTCATTTGCATCTGTAGACTAAATGGTGCAGGAAAACACATCATAGTTTAATACTTAGTGTTAGAGGGGTGTTAAAATAACCCTAAGCAATAGTAGTATGATGCTGCAACATGATCACATGTGAAGTCAGCATGTTGTTTCTGAGAATTTCAGTACTCTAGGATCGGCCATGTTATGCCGATCACAGACAAGCGCCATCTCCCATCAGACAATTTTGCATCAGCTCAAGCATGTTTACCCTCCCTTGTGGCGTGACCGAAAGCACATCAGCAGCATGGAAGACCAGGGTTTCGATCCTTTGCTGAACGTTTGCATAATTAGTTATGAGTGCAATTCGACTGATGCATTTTTCCCTCAAACATTAGATTTTTATTCCTCTGATGGCTAGGTTTGGGTTTGGGGGTCAAGTTTATATTATATGTATTCTTCCTCATTGTATTACAGCCTGTACAACCGAAAACAACTCTCATCACAACTCGCTTTTGGTGCCCCTCTGTGGAGATTTCACCTGAAAAATGGAGCTCACACATGCCCTCCAAAAAACAACGAAATCCTGAAATCTTGGAACAGTTGGATGCCACATTCATACACTGTGTTTGTTGTGTTTATTTGGAGTCCCGCAGCAACCCTACACCTACACCTATACATTACTCTAAACCTAACCATAACTTCAAAATCTAATATAATAATGTAAATAAAATGTAAAGTTGGTAAAATCAACAAATATACCACAGAAATTAAAAGTTATTTTGAAAAGTTATTAAAAGTATCACTAGATGGCGACAGTGAGGAGAAATATAATGGAAATGAAGAGGAGAAGAAGCTAGCAGTATGCTAAGCAATTAGCTTGTAAGCTAACTGGAGAACAGAACAGAGAAATGTTTATTTTACCATCTATATCTTTTTTATTATTATTGAACAAGCAGAAATATTAACACCCTTAGGAAAACAGTATAGAGCACTTTCACAAAATGTTATTAAACAAGTTCAGTTTACCATTTATTCAGTTGAATGATAGGTTATGTGATATATAATTTCAACGTTATTATTTGTCATATTTAAAGAGTTAAAAGAATATGAATGATACAGCGATTGCATAAGATTTTAAAAGTTCTTGAAGCCAACAGAATAGAATTGCTTTATGATCCAAGGGGTGTGTTATGTGTAGTGGGTGTGTTGTGAATTGGGTGTTCCTTGTAGTCTTGCAGGAGGCAGACAGATACACATGCTTGGCCTCTGGGGACAGTGTTTCAAATTTCGGTAAGCACAGACTATTTATAGCTAAAGAAAACTCAATGTACACAGCAAGCACCACTAATTATGTTAATAAAACCCATTGTAAAAATGTCAGTAAAAATCACATCTATCTGGAATTGTTTGGAATTGCTTGTGTGTTGGTTTATAACTGTACTTATGAGGAAAGATTCTGACTCTTCAGTAAACTATGTAATAGACTCAAACACAAAGAGCATAACAAGCAGCCTGAAGCCACTGCTGCTGGCACAAACAAATCTATTAATACACTGTCCTGTTTTAGAGTGACCTGTCATTAAAGAGCAGGGTTTGCTGTCAAACAGAGTATCAGATAGCCAGTGTGAGAAACCACTATGTAGCTTGGAGGGGTTCCGCTTGAAAAAATGCAGAGAAAGTAAATCACATGCATAAAAGTCAAACAAGTGCAAATTCTCTATAATTCTCTCACAAACATGCTTTGTCATTTTTCTTCTTCCCCCACCCCTTTCTCCTCCCTCTGAAAGAAACAAAACAACCAGCTACTGCTGTTTGTGTGTGTCTTTCTTACGAATCCTTTCTCATGTGATCATTGAAGTTTTGGATTTGTGTAATGCGAGGAGAGTGCTATAGAAACCAGTGAAGGGTATGTGAGATCAAGGGAGGAAGTTTGGGGGTGTCCATGTGGGGATAATTTGAGACTGATCTAGAATCAGATTTATGGAAGGCAGCTGTTGCGGGTTTGACAGACAGACGGGTCAGAAGACTACAGTACTGCTGCGGAACAGAAGCGGATTTGAGCCACTGCTGCCTGCAGAAGAGCATAGAGGAGTGTGACACAGCACACTGAAACAGCAAGGGTAAGTCACACTTTCAATTTCCCTCCTATTCTTTTACTCTTTGCTTTATAGAGCACAGTTAAGTTTGTAAGTGTGATTGTTAAAATCTGAACTTTCTCATTACTAATATAAGTATGAACAAGGGGTATTTGTTTGAAATAAGTGAATGAAAAGAGCATTTTAAACTAGCCTAAGGTGGTTTGGTGGTCTGATCTGGTTTATGCTGGTCTACCAGCCTGGCAAACCTTGTACTCAGCTGTTTTAGAGGGAGTCCAGCCAGTCCTTCTAAAAACCAGCCTGACACGGCTGGGAGACCAGCTAAGACCAGCCAACTTTAGACATAGACTGGTTTTAGGTGTTCCTTTTTTCATTTGGGAAATTAGAGGTATTGACCTCTTTTTAGCTAAAGGGTTAGGCTAAAAATAAATGAAAAAACAAAACAAACAAACAAAAAACACTCTAAAACAGCCTTACCAGTCTGAGAAACTGCTTAAGACCAACCAACCATTTTAGGCTGGTTTTAGCTGTTTTTGTTTAGATTTTTTCAACAGGAAAATGAGAGGTATTGATCACTTTTAGGCTCAAAAAAGCCCCAAAACCACTCTAAAACTAGCATGACCAGGCTGGGAGACCAGTTAAGACCAGTAGACCCACATTCATTATTTGAAACAGTTTTATTGTTTTTCCCCTTTAAATTGAGTGCACAATCCTGGGACCTATTTTTAGAGGGCCAAGGCATTACGGCGCACTGGAGTTATGCAGACAGCAAGATTAGATGGAGTGGGGAAAACTTCATACAGCTTGTGATGTTTGCCCACAGCCTCACTCCACAAGCTCTTATATGGGCTCCCTTTGAGAACTGGTTTTCCCATCTCATAACATTTTATCCTCCAGGATAACTCCACAGAAACTGAGAAATATCAAACCAAAAGCTTCCTGCAGTTCTCTTGATATTTGATCAGGTCCAGATTTGACGCCACAAGGAGCCTGGAATCTCTGTTAAAAAGTCAAGTGGCTTGGAAAGACAGTGTTATGTGGGTTGTAATTTTGTCTTTTGGCAGCATAGATGAAACTGGAAACAGTGAAAGTGCATCAGTAGGGTGGGTTAATGGAAAAAGGTCCTGAGGGAAACACACACATACACTCAGACAGAAAGAAGCATATAACAGGCTGTGTGCGTGCAACTTGTGGAGTCAAGATGTTTGAATTTCTTTTTAGAACATTAACAATCCTCTTTAGTAATTGATATTATATAAATGTGTAATTACTGGTGGGTAATTAAGCTTGTAAAAGAGATTAGAAAGGAATGGGAATTGGATAGTGAAGTCCAATCCCAAGTGTTTAGATGAGTTGCCATGGGAAGTTCAGTTTTGGAACAGAGACTTGGAGGCTGTTTTTCAGTTTTTTCTTGAAATAAAAAATGGCCTCTCCACATAATATTTTATTCAAAATTAATAGTGCGCTAAACACACACTCTAGGTGCATCAACACTATACTGACAGAAAGTGGAGTATTTAACAATGAACCAGATTTTTGGATAAAACATGTGAGTGGTGCATGCTCGAGCAAGAGTTGCCACCACAACACTAGGGTGTTGTTAGTTGTTGGTAAGTGGTTAATAAGGTATTTTGAGAGGTTCAAAGCACATTACTGTGTGGTTGCTAGGGTGTTCTGGGTTATTGCTCGGCAATTGCTTACTGGCTCCTGTATGACTCGGGTCACTCAATGTAAGTACGGTAATATATCAACCTAAAATACACTGCACACATAAGATAAGATTGTGTTAAAGGTGCACTCTGTGGTAATCTTTGTCCTTATTAAAAAAGTTTTACTCCAAAAAAAATGTATAGTAATATTGAAACAATTATGACCACTCACATGAGATGTAGACTCATATCAGTAACCTCATAAAAGCTGTTTTGATACTAATGGCGCCACTGATGGCTCAGTGTGGAGCTCTCCAGTTCTTTAGCTGTTTTTGTTTGTTTGTCTTGTGTTAAGTAATGTCTTTTCGATCAGTTTCATTGGAGACAAACTGTTAAATATTCGGCAACAAACACCAGATCATTTTTTACTGGTATTTGATTATTCAGATATTTGTTGGACATTTTAGTCAGAGGAGCAATGAAGCAGAGCTGGAACTACAAGCCTGTATTGACTGCACTGATTGTAGTGTTTTTGAAGCTGCAGCCACTGACCTGGACGAGCTCACAGATACTGTGACATCATTTATCAGTTTCTGTGAGGACATTTGCATTCCTACTAGAACTTATTTAACATATAGCAATGACAAACCATGGTTTACAGCAAAACCCAGGCAGCTTCTTCAAGCCAAAGAGGATGCTTACAGAAGTGGAGATAAAACATTGTATAATCAGTCCAAAAACACACTGAAAAAGGAGATTAGAGCAGTTAAAAAAAGCTACTCTAAAAAGCTGATGACCCTGCATCAGTGTGGAGTGGCCTGAAAGACATTACCAGCTACAAGACACCATCCCCAACACTGTAAGCAATCAACAACTGGCTGACGACCTGAATGTGTTTTACTGTAGATTTGAAAAGCCCAGTCTCACACCCCACACCTGCTTTTAACTTCACTTCACACAAACACCAACACCTCCTGCAACCCCCCTCCTCCACCCTCCTGCTACTCAACCTGCACTTTAGATCTGTGAAGAGGATGTGTGCTGGGTCTTCTGGAAACAGTAGACAAGGAAAGGACAGGGCCCAGATGGTGTTTCACCCACTTGTCTAAAAGTCTGTGCTAACCAGCTGGCCCCCATCTTCACACAGATCTTCAACACATCACTGGATCACTGTGAAGTTCCCAGCTGCTTCAAATGTTCCACCATCATCCATATCCCAAAAAAATACAAGATTGCAGGATTTAATGACTACAGGCCTGTCTCTATGACTTCTGTGGTCATGAAATCATTTGAGAGACAGGTGTTTGCCCACCTGGACCCTTTCTGGATCCCCTGCAGTTTTCCTATCGAGCTAAGAGATTGGTGGATGATGCTGTCAATATTGAACTGCATTTTATACTGCAACATCTAGACAGACCAGGGACTTATGCAAGGATCCTATTTGTGGACTTCAGTTCGGCTTTCAACACCATCATCCCAGCTCTCCTATGGAATAAATTAACCCAGCTATTGATTCCAACCTTCATCTGTCAGTGGATCACCAGCTTTCTGACAGATAGGCAGCAGTTAGTGGGACATGTACAATAAGCACTGGTGCCCCCTAGGGATGTGTGCTCTCCCCACTACTCTTCTCCCTGTACACAAATGACTGCACTGCCAAAGACACCTCTGTTAAGCTCCTGAATTTTGCAGATGACACTGCCTCATCGGCCTCATCCAAGATGACAATGAGTCTGCTTATGGAAGGGAGGTTGAATGGCTGGCTCACTGGTGCAGTCAAAACAACCTGGAGCTGAACATGCTAAAAAAAAGTAGTGATGATAGTAGACTTTAGGACAAACACCCCAGCATCGACCCCACTCACCTTTCTAAACAGCACTGTGACAGCAGTGGAGTCATTCAGGTTCCTGGGCACTTCCACCTCACAGGACCTGAAGTGGGAGACCCACATTGAATCCATTTTGAAAAAGGCCAAGCAGAGGTTGTACTTCCTTTACTAGATGAGGAAGTTCAACAGCCACAGGCGCTGATGATACAGTTCTACTCAGCAGTCACTGAGTCTGTCCTCTGCACTTCTATAACTGTCTGGTTTGTACAGCTACCAAGTCATACTTCAGAAGACTTCAAAGGATAGTTTGGACTGCTGAGCGGATAATTGGTTCTCACCTTCCCACACTCCAAGAACTGTACACCTCCAGAGTAAGGAAAAGGGCTGGAAAAATCACTTTGGACCCCATTCACCCAGCCCACTACCGTTTTGAAATGTTGCCCTCTGGCCTGCACTACAGAGCACTGAGCACCAGAACAGTCAGTCACAAGAACAGTTTCTTCCTTCAGGCCATTCACATAATGAACAAAAATACTCTCCATTGTGGCAATACAATTATGTGCATATTAAACTATTTATTCATATTTATAAACCATTTATATTTATTTGACATATCCTACGTATTCTGCACAATACATTACATAACCTTGCACATAACTGTATATCTGTATTTAATATATTTGAACAACATTATTGCCCTACTGTAGTTTCCTCTATATATTTATCTGTTTTATCTTATTTTTTATTCTTATTTCACTGTTTATGTATATATGTTTAAATGTATATTTCAAATGTTTGTATGTATATGTTGTATATGTATATTTTTTTTTAATTTTCTTGCACTGGAAGCTTCTGTCACCATGACAAATTCCTTGTGTGTGTAAGCATATTTGGTAACAAAGCTCATTCTGATTCTGATTATTTTACATGGGGCAGGAGGCTGCCATGTTGAGATCACATGACAAGCTGAATATTTCTCTCTAAATCTCAGTAACCACCTTGTTTTTGGACACTTTCACTCATGGATTAAATTAATCATGGTTGATTGTGAATAGTGAATTTCTGCAATGGCACCTCTAACTGAAAACTAGAGACCCTTTTCATCACAGGTCTGTGAAAAGTATCCGTTGTGTTTGAATGATGGTGCATCCGCACCACTAGGTGTCAGTAACTATGTTTCCATCCAAGGATTATTTTGCGACAAAAGGTGTAGCGCATTAAATAGTTTATCAATATAGCTAATGGAAATGCAAATTATTATGTGTCTACATAATATTTTTTCCATTTAACTCTAGTGCATAAACTATTTAATGCGCTACACCTTTTGTCGCAAAATAATGGTATAGCGCACCGCTGGAGTGGTGGTGGTGTAGTGGCTAAAGCACAGGGCTGTTAATCAGAAGGTCACAGGTTCTAACCCCATGGCCACCACCATTGTGTCCTTGAGCAAGGCACTTAACTCCAGGTTGCTCCGGGGGGATTGTCCCTGTAATAATTGCACTGTAAGTCGCTTTGGATAAAAGCGTCTGCCAAATGCATAAATGTAAATGTAAAATAATCCTTGGATGGAAACATAGTTACTGACACCTAGTGGTGCGGATGCACCATCATTCAAACACAACGGATACTCTTTTTGTTCAGTAAATTGGCATTAATGCAAAAATATTGTGTCACATTACCCCAGTCGTTAGCCTGTGTTAATCATGGCGACAACGTATATACATCCTTGAAAGCCAATTTATTATATGTGAAGCATTACTTGCACTGTTATGGATTGGCATACTGCACAGATCCGATGCTGTAAACACATCTGCGTCAATTCCAGGAGTGCTAACACAAATATTATATTAAATAAACTACCAAACGAAAAAGCATCAAATTAAAAAAAAAGTATTACCAAACGAAAAAATTATATTGTTAGGCTTATATAATTGCCGTTTCTTTAGACAAACTTAAATTAGCCATACCCTGTTCTGTAGACAAAAAAGTTGGCTGAATGACATTCTCAGAATATTCTAGACTTTTTTCAAGACTGTAATCAGAAAACTATAAATCTAACCCTCTTTACCTCAGATTGCATTTAATGAGCTTCTTCAGAAAACGTAAATTGCATTATGACGCTAAAATTAATTTTAGATGACAAACAAGTTCAGTTGTATCATTAAAAGTTGTTGGACAAATATGCGGGACATAATGCAGTTGTGATGGCAATGCTTTAGATTAGATGATTGTTCAAAATAGCGTATTGAATATCTGTGTGTGCATATTGTACGAAATAATTGGTGCAAAATTCCCTTACAATGCAGTTTTGCATTTTTTAGTTAAATAACAATAAAAGTGATTTTATTGGACAAATCCATAATAAAAATATAAAACGTTTGGTTACGTATGTAACCTCCGTTTCCCGAGGGAGGAAAGACACGTTGTGTCGGAGAAGCGACACTAGGGGTCTCTCTTGAGCGCCGATATCCACCTCTGATCTATGAAAAAAGGCCAATGAGAGTTGGCAGCCGGTATTTGCATGTCCCGCCCCTGGACAAATACGGGAGTTCATTCAGGATTTTTCTGAGGAGCCGGAAATGGTCCGGCCACAACAGTGGCTCGGTTCAGCGACATGGCGGAGGAAAGACACAACGTGTCGTTCCCTCCCTCGGGGAACGGAGGTTACATACGTAACCAAACGTTCCCCTTCTGTCGCTCTCTCCACGTTGTGTCGGAGAAGCGACACTAGGGGACCCATTCCAATCTTGCCATGCACTGAACAGTGTACGTGAACCGCCGATACAGAGGCGGGCAGGGATTTCATCCAGTGCCGCGCATCGTCTGTACCTGGCTGCACGTACCCTTCCCCAATGCCCCATAAGAACATCGGAATCCTTCTAGTTACCCTGGGAGGGGAACAAGGCGATGTTTGCCAACATGGGAACGGGCCAGCCTGGCTGGGCCTCTTTTCTCTCTATGTTTCTCGCATAGAGCAATCAAGGCCGGGGCCCTTACACGCATATAGGGAAGGGGTCTTACCCAGACCCTGCGGAGACCACACCTGCCCTTTTTCTTGGGGAGGAAAAGTGGTAGACACATCACACGGCCGTCTTAGGGCTCGTGTGGAAAGTATGGTGCGGTGGTAGATCCAGCCTCGAAAGGGGGGAGTTGCTACAACACGGCGACCGGGGCAGCTGTAACTGCCTAAGGAAGACACGGGGGTCCACTCGTAAGGGGACAGAACCGTGGAATTACACACAGCCCGTAAAAAGCAGAGGTCTGTCCAGTGTCGGAGTGTTTTGAGGCCGGCGGGAGTTATCCTTACCCGATGCGTGCCGTGGTGCCATGCTTGTCTCGGGACTCGAGTCTGGAGCCAGTGCTGGAGTGGTCTCATATGCATCAACCCCAGCGGCGCGACCGCCGCGAAGGACGCCATATGCCCCAGGAGCCTCTGGAAAAGTTTTAGAGGGAGACATTGCCGTGAGAACGGCATTTGCGGGCCAGGTGACCCAGAGGCAAAGGAAATAGCTCTTTTATTGAGAATGAGGGGACCACAGCCCCCGTCAGGGGGTGTGGAAAATGAAAAAACAAAGGATTCTCCACCCGGCCCTCCACCGGGGGACGGAGCGGTCTTACCACCTCCGGAGCTAACGTCTTCGGCTCTGGGTCGACAGTCTCAGGAACGCTTGGGAGCCTTCCGGGTCCTAGAGGGGGTTCGTGAGACAGGGGGTGTACGCCGCCTGCGGGGTGCTCGATGCTGGGGCTGAGAGCTGGGCCCGGGTTGGAGCTGGTTCCTTCGGCGCAGGGGGACGCCCTCGGTGAGCAGACGGGGCAGGGCCCGTAGGGGCAGGTGTGCGGCGGGGCATGATGTGAGAGATGGCCTCCGTCTGCGTCTTCACCGTGGAGAACTGTTGGGCGAAGTCCTCGACGGTGTCGCCGAAAAGGCCAATCTGGGAGACAGGTGCGTCCAGGAAGCGGTTCTTGTCGGCCTCACGCATCTCGACCAGATTGAGCCAGAGATGGCGTTCCTGGACCACTAGGGTGGCCATCGCCTGTCCGAGTGCCTGCGCTGTGGCCTTCGTCGCTCTCAGGGCGAGGTCGGTCGCTGAGCGCAGTTCCTGTAGCACATCAGGATCGGGTCCACCCCCGTGCATGTTTCTGAGTGCTTTGGCCTGGTGGACTTGCAGGGACCATAGATGGTACACAACTGCCCTATCGACCTGGGGAATCGCCCCGTATCCGTGGCGCTCTCCGCCGTCGAGGGTGGTGAGAGTGGAGCGGGTGGCACCTAGACGAGCGGAGAGCGGGGCTCTCCACGTAGATGTCAGCTCATCATGCACCTCCGGGAAAAACGGGACCGGGGGGATGTGAGGCTGCGAACGGCGCGCTATCCCCAGGAACCAGTCATCCAACCGTGAAGGCTGTGGGGAGGATGGAGGGTTCCAATCCAACCCCACGCTCACGGCGGCCCGGGAAGGCATGTCAGACATCTGAGCGTCGGCCTCAGCCTGGGCCTGCTGGCCCAGGCGGCAGTCCAGGGAGTCCTCGGCATCAGACATCACACTCTCCGATGCAGTGGCGAGCTCATCTGCTTCGGGCTCGGGAGGATAGACAGCCAGGCCGTGAGGCGAGCCGCTATCGCCCGCGAGCATGGGCGGGGACCAGCGAGCGTGTCGGGAGCAGGAGGTTCGCGGGGGCTACCGGCGAAACTGCACACGCTGCCGCCCCAAATCGCCCCCAGCGCCAACCGCATCGTCCTCAATCCCGTGGGAAGAAGGAGCAATGCGGGGTGTAGCTGGGGTGGCTTGCTTTCTGTTGAAAGCAAGCCGCGACCTCAACGTGGTCATGGTCATGTTCTCGTAGTGAGAACATGAACCATCCACAAACGCCGCCTCGGTGTGATCGCGGCCCAAACACACGAGACAGCGCCTGTGGCCGTCTGAAGCGGAGAGGCTTCTAACGCATCCAGGAACGACACAGGGGTGGAAGGGCATCTTGAAAAAGACACGTCCTTAAAAGGACGTTCTTTGCCGCTGTGTTTGCTCTTTTAGAGGAATTTACTCTTTTAAAGGAAATTGCTCTTTTAATACACAGTGTGTGTGTGTGTGTCTGTGCTGTCGAAGCGCTCAGGGGCAACAATGCACGCCGTGCAAAGTAGGAGAAAGCCGCTGTTGTGCGCCGTCCAATCCAACAGCAAGCAGATCGTCAGAGATACATGAGTTCAGGGTGTGTATTCTCGCAGCAGACTGCGAACAGACCATCGGCTCCGAAGAAATTTTCTGAATGAACTCCCGTATTTGCGCCGCTTAAATACCCTTATGTCCGGGGGCGGGACATGTAAATACCGGCTGCCAACTCTCATTGGCCTTTTTTAATAGATCAGAGGTGGATATCGGCGCTCAAGAGAGACCCCTAGTGTCGCTTCTCCGAAACAACGTGGAGAGAGCGACAGAAGGGGAACAACCTATTCATACCTCAGACTTTTTGTCCATTTCACCATTCATTTATTGCATTCCTAAATAATAGATTTTCAATAGCCAGTTGCTTAAGTTAGACTGTAAGGTCTGTAGTAGTATTTTTGTTTTGACTAAAAATAATATTTTTATCAGGCGGAAAAAAGAAACCTCCATTCAGAGGGCAGAACTCCTTGGGGAACAAAGAGACTATATGAGAACAGGCACATAGATACTGTCACGCAATTAACATCTTCACCAAATCATAACACTGTACAGAGTGAATGAATGGGAAGTTCCTTTCTCACCAGTTCCCTCTCAACATATGTCTCTTCTCCCCCAATACCCTCTCTCCTCCACTCCATTCTCTTTAGACCCAAATAACTCAGAATGACTGTATGAAATATAATGTTCTTTGTGAATGCAAGGGATTTTAACATTAGCGTTTGTGTACCATTTAAAAGTTCTCAGTGCGACTGATCTCATTTCCAACAGCAGCAGAATTAGTCATAACAAAGATTTGTGAATATGTAATATTAGTCATGTGTTCATTGATCAAATTAAATGAATAATTGTTCAATATGTTAGTAAGTCAATGATTGCAACAGATAAATTGTAAGGATAATGATTAGTTTAAAGCCTTTGAAGTCCATCCTAAATTAATGAAGCAATGCATTATCAAAATATTTAATCAAACATTTTTTATAGATCTTACCAATAGTCTTCATCCAGTTCAATGTGTTGGTTTACAGATGGTCCGTGAACAGTACCTCACCACTACTGATGATTCAGGGGTCCTGGCACCAGTCACTGATTACATCTACATGATCGGCATCTATGGTTGGAGGAAACGCTGCCTCTATCTGTTTGTTCTGCTTCTCCTCATCATTCTGGTAGTGAACTTTGCCCTTACGATCTGGATCTTGCGAGTTATGTGGTTCAATACGGTGAGCGACAGCCACATACTGACTTATGATCCTTGACTTTTGTTTTTAGTCAGACACAATGGGGTTCAAAAGTCTGATGCCACAAGTGAAATGCTTCCATTTGGCATTTTATCCATTTGATAGCACTTTATTTAAGGGTCCACAATAACGCACTGATTAAGCATGAATGAGAGTGTAGTTAATAATTATGGGAATGTGGAGTAAGGCTAACTTAGCCATAATTTACAACTTTTTAAATGTTTTATTTTTGTGAAGAATGTAATGTAATGAATGCTCTATTTCAGAAATCCATCATAAATCAGTAATTAAAGCTTATTAATTTTGACTTTACAAAGCTGTTACTTATAAAGTACTAAACATTTTTAGTAAAGACAACATGAACACCTTTCTAAAGTGAAAATGTTACTTATTCAAGTTATTGGTTTGTTTTGGATTTATTATTTGGTATTCAAGTTATATAAAGATATTAAGACAGTAATTATGATGAAGTATATTGGTTTAACTAATTTGTTGTTACTTAAAAATGGCAAAATGTTGTATTAAAGACAACTTGACTCCCTGTTCTGAAATGAAAGTTTAACATACTAAGATTATTTGGTTAGCACTTATTATTAGGTTGCAAGATTATTAGGTTATAAAGTTATTAGGTACCACTAATCAGGTGATACTTTTAGTTTATTAAATGATATGAAGACTATATTAAGTAATTATGACTAATTAGTATTGGTTTTACTAAATTGGCACTTTTTAAGTGCTAAAATCTTAAAAATAAAGAAAATTTGACACCCTGTTCAAAGGTGAAACATTGTTATTAACAGGGTTGGGGAGTAACTGAATACATGTAACGGGATTACGTATTTAAAATACCAAATATATTTAACTGTATTCCACTACAGTTACAATTTAAATAATTGGTAATTAGAATAAAGTTACATTCAAAAAGTATTTTGTTTACTGTAGAGATTACTTTTTATTGTCATTTGTTCGTTTAATATTTAGTACTTTCAGATGGAAAACATTCATACTGGTACATATAAATGATGTGATCTAAAGTGCATTTGAACAGCAGTGAAACACTTTTGATGCGTTACATTCATACGAGCAGACAGAGAAGTAAGTTTGAAGTAAGTTTGGAGCAGAAGAAACAGAAATAAACCTTGTGTAAATTGTCAGCTTTACGCTAAGCTAAAATGCTATTTCTAGCCATTTCACACGCACATGTTACCAGACACAATCATATTGTTTATAAAAAATTCACGTTGGATCATCATTTCTTTTTTCTAGTAAGACCTTTGATATTAGGGCAAAAAAACCTATTCTTGATAATTTTTTTTGTCTTGTTTTCCTGTAAAAATATCAACAAATCCTTAAAACAAGATCAATCAAATTGAAAATCAAAGATTTTTCAGAGAATGAATTTTTAACATGTGTATTTTGTCTTACTGTTCTGGCAGAGTTTTTATAGTCAAAACAATTGAAAAAAATCTACCAGTGCTGAAGAAGTAATCCAACGTATTTATAGGCAGTGGTGGCTCAGTGGTTGAGGCTCAGGGTTACTGACCAGAAGTTTGGGGGTTCAAGCCCCAGCACCACCAAGATGCCACTGTTGGGCCCTTAAGCAAGGCACTTAACTTCAGATTGCTCCAGGGGGATTGTCCCTGTAATAAGTGCACTGAAAGTTGCTTTGGATAAAAGCGTCTGCCAAATGCATAAATGTAAATGTAATATGTTACTGACTTGAGTAATCTACCGGAATACATTACAAATGACATTTTAAAGCATGTATTCTGTAATCTGTAGTGGAATACATTTCAAAAGTAACCAACCCTGGTTATTAATTTGTTTGACATTTATAAGGTGTTTACATTATTGTCAGACAGTTTTGCTGTATTTGAAGCATATGCAAAACAATACAAAAACTAAAGCAGGTTAAACTTTCACTTTAGAAAAGGGGGTCAAGTTTTATTTAATAGAAGATTTTAGTAATTTATTACCAACAGCTTTGTAAAGCCAATAATAATTAGCCTAATTTACTGGCTGAATATTGTTTAATATACTTGAAGTATAATTTATAAAATAGAGCATTAAGTACATTATTTAACAGAAATAAGCTGTAAATTATAGCCTTACTCTGCATTCAGTTAATTGTTAATTACAGTCTAATTCATGCTTTACTAGTGCATTATTTGTAGACCCTTAAAATAAATGTGACTCTCAGAATGTATTTGGGCCCCCTTTTGTTATGAAGGTAAGTGAGGACCCAAAAGCGATGTAGCAAAAACAGAGTCTTTAATGAAGCTCAGGGAATAATGTCAAACACAAAGTCTTCTCCTTGGGAGGAATACAAACAAACAGCCCGCAGAGAGGGCGACAACAAAACTCAAACAAACATGTGCTTCCTTAGAGTTGGAGTAAGTCCACGGGTAGCTGACAGGGTAAGCGGGAAGCGATAACAGACTGCGGGTCTCTCCCAAGGGTTGACCGAAGTCGAGGGCAGATGTAGCTTACCACTCTCTCGTGGCGTCAGGTAACTGGGCACAAATATAGGAGATGGTTAGCGGTGAACAGTTAGAAGTGACGGCGGATGCCAACAGGACAGGACTCTGGGTAGAGATAAACAGGACTGTAGTTTGCTTCTAGAGAAAGTATCACAAGGTGAGAATCCGACAAAGAATGTAGCGAGAGCGAGGAGAAGAAATAGAGAGTTAATCAGAGGAAAGAGGGAACAGGTGGGTAGAGGATTAACGAGGAACTTAGGGGAGATGAGAAACAGCTGGAAGCGGAGAAAAGGAGAGGGAAAGAAACATATAACGAACAACAGAGGGCGACAGAGTAGAGGGAAAGAACAGAAGTGAGACATAACATGACAAGACAGCACAAGACATGACACCTTTTGCTTTAATGACAGCATACACTCGAGATGGCAAGAGCTCCACAAGATTGTGCAAAACTTGATGATCCTTGTATCTCTGCATGATTTATGAAATGTATTAAAAAGCATCTAAATTGAAACAATACAACATTTTGTAACATGGTCAAAGTCCCTGATGTAATAACATTTGATGAGTGATCCAGAAATACTGTAGAATATTTTACATATTTTAAATGTTCTTTGTTTTATATTTGTTCAAAATCTTTCTATTTAAAACAGTTTTCCCAGGTTTAATTGACCTTATTTTAAATCTAAAAATAACATTGTGGTTATTGCAGGATGGCATGGGATACCTGCAGGTCAATACAGATGGACTGAGACTGGAGGGAGAATCCGACTTCCTCTTCCCTGTTTATGCCCAGGAAATTGACTCCAGAGAGGTAGGGGTAAAATACACACAAATTCACAAAACTGTGAGATATCTTTGAGATTCCTATGTCTCAGATACATTTTCATTTGTATCTGTATGTAATGAAAAGTACTTTTACTCACATAGGATGAAGTCTCCACTTACACCGATCAGCCACAACATTAAAACCACTGGCATAATATTGTGTAGGTCCCCCTCGTGCTGCCAAAACAGTGCCAACCAGCATCTCAGAATAGCATTCTGAAATTATATTCTTCTCACAACAATTGTACAGAGCGGTTATCCGAGTTACCGTAGATTTGTCAGTTCAAACCAGTCTTGCCATTCTCTGTTGACCTCTCTCATCAACAAGGTGTTTACGTCCACAGAATTGCCGCTCACTGGATGTTTTTGGCATCATTCAGATAAAATTCTAGAGACTGTTGTGTGTGAAAATCCCAGTAGATCAGCAGTTACAGAAATACTCAAACCAGCCCATCTGGCACCAACAATCATGCCACGGTCCAAAACAATGAGAACACATTTTTTCCCCATTCTGATGGTTGATTAACTGAAGCTCCTGTCCCATATCTGAATGATTTTATGCACTGCAGTGATAAAACGCTAAAACGTATTTGGCTATGTTCTTGTGTGCCGTGTATTTCGGGCATTTGAACTTAAAATTTGAAAATGTTCTTGTCTGCTGTGCACAACGGGACCTAGTAGTTGAAAAACTGGCATTCATTTGATTGATATGGTAGCGTATTTTAAGATTGTGCGCGGGTATTCTAATGTTTTGAATGCACTGATTATATAAATGCACAAATCACAATACAATACATTTAATTCCAACTTACAGAACTGTCTTTAAAAGCAGTAAACCAAAACTGTGTCTTTGAGGTCAGAGGACAGTATTGAGACTTTAAAGGGCTGTTTTCTTTATACGGAGTGGAATGCATATTAATGAGGCAATAACTGATTGTATACATTTTTGTGTGGATATGGTGGTGCCTTACATAACTAGAGAAGTTAAGGAATGTATAAACAAAAGAAATATAGCTTTTAGAATTTATGATCGAGGGGAATACAAACTGTATGAATTTAATTATAAAAGAGGGTAGGAAGCAATACAGGGATATTATTGAACAGAGTTTTACAAATTCTGGAACACAATGAAAGTTGTCACAAATATGGAACTACTTGGACAAATCTGATTATTTTTAATTATTTAGAAAAATCAAATTAACTGAACGACTTTTTTCTTAGGTTCGAGAAAACAGGGCTGTACTTGAGACTGTTTATTGTGATGAGAAACTAAGTGTGGAGATTTAATTAAATACAGTTCAATTACTTTATATAGGAGTTCATATGAGGAAATCTGATGGTCTGATGGCATCTCTGGCTTTCTTCTGAAAACGTGCTTATGAATTAGCAATAGCATGGTGCCCTGATTCCAGAAATCCTTGGACTCCCATATTATTCCAGCTAGGTGGAAAAAAGCTACTGTCATTCCTCTGCCTAAAAAGCCTAAAACATTTGAGAATAGTAATTATAGGCCTGTGGCTATGACATCAATTTTATTTAAATGCTTTGAATGCTTTACGGTATTTGTCCTCAAAGGTGTTAATTCGCTACTTGACCCACTTCAGTTTGCATATAAGCATGGTTGAAGCACAAATTATGCCCTTAATAGCATTACTCATTAGATCACAAAGCATTTAGAGAACCCACAAGCCTATACACGATTACTTTTTGTGGATTTTAGCTCTGCGTTTAGTAATCTTCAACCTCATCTACTTACTCAGAAACTGAAGGAGTTGAATGTCAATCCCTTTGATATTTAGCGGATTTATTCATTTTTAGCTAATCGTACACAACAGGTCAATGTTAACAATTCCTTCTCTGATGTTAAGGTGGTAAATACAGGTGCATCACTGGTGTGTCAGTTCCCCCGTATTGTTTAATCTGTATACTAATGATTGTACTAGTAGCCTGGAAAATAGTTTTATTTTGAAGTTCTCTGACAACACTGCTATTTTAAGTTTGATGTAAAGAAACTTGTTCTAGAGTGTATTATACAGTAGTTGATTTCTCCAGTGGTGTGATAATAATTGTTTGATTTTACAGTTTTTCTCAATCGCTTTGGCTCATTCTTCTTAACATTCTCTCAATTGTCACAACTGTTTTATGGGACATCACAACTCTATTGCATGTCTGCAAAATGTAGTAACTATATACTAGTTATTGTGCCAGTAAATTGGCCAATGCAATTGCAAGTGCAATTTACTTTAATGAATAAGAAATTCAAATCTGATGTGAACAAGAAACCAACTGTTCAGAGACTTTAACTTATTGTTTTGAAAAAAGCATTCATTATTAGAGAATTAAGCAAAAGTGATTGAGGAAAACTTTAAATAAGATCAAAAGAGTGGGGGTTCAGTGTTAATACATGATGAACCCATTACACAGGTTTCCATGTTTAAGTATCTGGATAACTCTTGAAGTTATCAATGTAAATTGATGATTCAATTAACTATTTCTTCTGCAGATCACAAACAAAGATTTTTAGAAGAATATTTCAGCACCATACAATGCCTTTATATCCTTTTTGGACCTTCTCAGTTCTGGGCACCATACACTTGCATTGTTTGGACCTACAGAACTGAAATATTCTCCTAAAACTCTTAATCTGTGATCTGCAGAAAAAAGTCATACTCATCTGGGATGGCATGAGGGTGAGTAAATGATGAGAGAATTTTCATTTTTGGGTGAACTATCCCTTTAAGGAAAGTCTATTTGTCTGTGCTAGTGCTATGCAGCCATGTAAAAATTTACCTCCCACTAGAGCACCCCCAACTTAAAACATTTTCCCATGGCCCTGCTACACAATATTAGGCAGGTGGTTTTAATGTTGTGAAAGACTGATATATATTAGCAATATCAGCAAAGACTATTGAATGTGCAGAATCCTGTTCAGAAAACAAACAGAATGTTGCTGTCACAGCTTATTGAATTTTTTTAAATAATGCCCAAGACAGACAGACAGACAGACAGACAGACAGACAGACAGACAGACAGACAGACAGATAGATAGATAGATAGATAGATAGATAGATAGATAGATAGATAGATAGATAGATAGATAGATAGATAGATAGATAGATAGATAGATAGATAGATAGATAGATAGATAGATTCTGTAAGGCACTTACAGGAAGATATGGTACAGTTTGTGACTGCTGACCCACTTGGAAATTCAGAAGTTTCTGGATGGATTGCCTTTGATGATAACACATTTAGCAATGTGCTGTCAGCTCCTTTATTTTGCCTTCATACTGTTTGTTGTGGAAAACAGCTTATGACACTTAATTTGATGGTAGCAGGGAACCTTTACTGACAGGCCCTCATGCTCTTCATTGCTTCATACTTAATTCAAATGGAGCGACTTTCCTTTTTTTGTTCACAAGCGATTTCACAATCACAACTAAAAATGAAGATATGTTTACATTTCAATGACAATGATTTACATCACAAGCAATATGTGTTAAATTATGAATTCAAGATATGTATGTTTTTGTACTGTACTATATAACTTATTGTCAATGCATGTCATTTGTATAAAACGTGACCCAGTGTTCACTTCATAACAGGATTCAGGTCTTCTGGTGCATTCTTCTGAAAATGTCACTCTCAATGCTCGCAATGCCAATGGTGATGTCACAGGAAGTGTGTCTGTAGGTATGAGACATGCAACACATTTAATTATTCATTTTGTATGACTTTATGATTTTCATATTTTTTTTTAATGCATTTATTCAGGTGGAGCGCATAGAACATACATCTCTGGGCTATGAGCTAAGAGCCCAAGGGGCTCTATTTTCATGTGCACACAAAGTGCAGCACTACCCACAATGACCTCGTGCATCATCTTACCCAATTTTCGTGAGAGCACTAATTATAAGCCGAATTTTTGTGACAGCACAAAGAGCAAGTGGCCGTGGGTGGGAGTGTTTGTGATATCTGTGGGTGTATGTGTGTATTATGTAAATGAAATGCATACAGGTTTGTTTTCAGCGCAAAGTCTGAATTCAGTTCCTACATTTGCAGTTGGGAGATTCTACCAGCAGTTGGTAATAAAGTTATGTCCATGACAATCACTGTTGTAGTCGTTTTATGAAACAAAACTTTGAGATTTGTGTAAAACCTTCTAGTGGTTATGGTTTATTTTTCAATTAATATTATTATGTTTATATTTGATATGATGAATTGACCACTTTGTTATTTTATTATATTTTAATTTCATTTGAAGTGTAATTTAGAAATATTTTTGGTTTAATTCTTTTGCATTTCAATAAATTAATTACATTTTTCGAAATCAAAATTGTATATACAATCACTATATATACTAGGCATGATTTGTGTGTCAGTAGATGAAAATGATACATACATTAAAAATAATACATCTAAATCCTGCCGAGTTTTTCCATGCTAATAAAAGGAGTGCGTCAATGTCATATAAATATGCCTGACATTAAATAAGGATGCAGTTAATGCAATACAAGCTAATTCATTGCACACAGTCCACTTCTTATGAATATGCTGTCTTTGTTAATGTCACTGTTGCTTTTGGCAATGGATTATATAATAGTACACAGACAGTGAATAACTGGAGAAGAACTTCAGCATTCAACTGCACATGATCCAGCCCATTAGCGCTTTGTGTGCAATTTAACCAAACCCACTTGCGCCTAGACTTAGAGCATGCTTGCACAAAAATACCAAAACATCATGGCCATGCCCACTGACTTTGTGTGTATGACTTATGGTATAGTGCTGCTCTCTGTGCTCTTAAAATATGCCCCCTTAAGTCAACATGAAATGGCATTTTCAACCCATTTTTCCACCATAATGTAACATATTTATGAGTAAATCAGGGTAAACGTAGGGTGATTTTATCCATTGGGAATTGATTGGATTGTGAAAAGAGGGTATTCCATACTGAATTGAACTAAATATGAATGTAAGTTTGTTAAAGCAATCCTTAAAAAGTTATTTGGACATGTGGCTAGGTATCATTGTTGGAATATATGTATATATTTTTGTGACTATTTTAATGTATCCACACATCCCATCAGACACTGATTGCTTTTGAAGTACACCTAATTAAATTAAAGTAACATGCTGTAAATAATGTTAAGTTTTAAAATTTGAATAATTTTTCTGTCATTTTATTTATGTCAGGTATGTTTTTTTATTTATTTTGTATTTTATGATTTGTATTCCCAGGTCCAGGCCAGGCTAGGGGCTTTGGTAAACACTTCAACATCAGTTCAAATCATGATGAAAATTTATTTTATGCAGATGAAAATGGAGCCGTTGTTGGAAAAGGAAAGCTCCGTGTAACAGGTGAGCTTGAAATGAAAGAAACAAGGGTTCTGTATAATGTGCAAAAAGCCAAATCATCTGTTAAATGAACTGATCTATGGGAAGTAAACAGACCCCTTTTGAGTCCCTAAGTTCATGATGTTAAATTGTGAGGCGTTTCAGAGCTCATTTCACGGCCACCTTTGACAACACAGGTGTCCCACAGACAAGTACTGCCTGAAAAAAAATCTGGTGTTTAGTCAAAAGAGGGTCTTCAAAGGATCTTTTTCCCAGTAGTTAAGTTAAGAGATGCCCTATGCTTTATTTAATAATTATAAAGTCAGGTTATACAGCATTTGGGTTGTGATTAAAATAAGTGTTCCATTTTACCCATATTCAACCTACTGATTTAAACCCCAATTCCGAAAAAGTCGCCATGGGTTCCCTCTGGATTTTCCAATGGGGTTTTATACTGGGAATTTTGGATTTAAGAGTAAAATAATGTCTGTGGTAAACATTCCTTGACGATACGTGGACGTTGTGTTCTACAACAAATATCACACATTTTCATAATTCAAACGTGAATTTTGATGCCGTATTGAATTGCATACTTTTTAAAATCACACAGCGGATTCAAATTCCACATTTGAGTTAAGAAAGTGTGTAATATATGTAGTAGAACAAAATGTCCACATATCGTCAAGTAACGTTTACCATAGACCTTATTTTGAATATTTAGATTTTTTTGAATTAAAAACTCCCATTATAATACCCCATAGGAAAATCATGAGGGAACCCATGGCCGAATTAGACTTCTGGGTTTGCCATCAAATTGACATCAAGTCTGAACATCTCTATACATTATTTGATGTTTTAACTTGTGAATTTCAATGGTTCTTTTGAAAATACAGTATACACTCATTTTAAATTAGTTTCTAATGTTATGACTGAGCCTAATTAATTTGAGCAGTTTAGTTGTTAATTGTTTGTACAATTGTTCTGTTTAAACAGGTCCAGAGGGAGCTCTCTTTGAAAATTCTGTCAGGACTCCTCTGGTCAAAGCAGTACTGAATAAAGACCTCAGGTAAGTTAGAGTGGACCATTAAATAATTATGATCTTCATTAATATTAAGATATTAATCGTATTCTTTTCATAGTTTTAGCAGTTAAACCATTTGTACTTTTGTATACCTACTGTGTGTTTTTGTCTCTGCTTGCAGTTGTGTGTTTGGGGTTTTAACTGTACTAAAGCACTCTGTTAATTTTTTAAGGGGATTTTAGCTTTCCCAGCCCATTAAAAGTAATAGATGTACTGAAAATATTCCCTAAAATAACTTTTATGGAAGTTTCCAACAGGGCATTAGCCAGCTGTCTGCATGGTCTGTTATGACTTAAGACCTGAGTCTGCTAAGCATCTGGTCATCAACTAAAGCTAATTCCTTCCAATGTCTTTCTTTAAGAAATGTCATGCCCACAGTCACTGTAACCTTTAAATTTCAATGTACACTGAAAAAACGATTTGTTGCCTCGACAACCATAACATACAAAATAGCTTCATAAATAGCTTCTACTCAGAAATGTACATATTTATACCATTTTTAGCTTTACTTAATTTTTATTAAATATACATTTTAAGGTGAACTTAAGAGTTACATAAAGCAAATTAATAATGGTGAGTTCCTTAAATTTATTAAGCTTATACATCCATAAAACTAAGATTTTTAATACCACTAACTCACAATCAACAATCAAGGACAGAACTGAGGTTGTGTGGAATACCCATAAGCCCATGCTCTTGAGTAATTTAAGCAACTTTTTTTGGTCAAAATAATCTTTTGTGGCCATTTAATTATTTGTTATTACACTCAGAAAAATGTACTTTCACTATCATCAGTATTACTCATTTCTCCCTTCTTCATATTACTCCAAAAATTCAAAAGACCAAGGAAACTTGAATTAATTGAGTTGATTAAACTAAAAAGTTTCTTGTCTTAATCCATTGGCGTTGGGACAACATGAATATTTGTTGTTTGATAAACTGAAACTGGACATATGATTTCTAGTTCCCAGCATATTTTGCATGGGACTCGAGATTTTGTGTACTCTACACATTGCAATATCCATTTAGCAATTGCTGTGCTAACCATAGCATAGTGACCAAGTTGCACTTAGTTGTGCTTCACACCAGCATGTATTTAGTATGCTAACATTTCCTGTCAGCATACTAAAGCTTGCATGTCATTAAAAGAGTTTCATTTGAGTTGTTTTGACATGTTACATTTTGGTGGGTTTACTTGATTCAGTTAGATTACCTCTACTTTAAGTATTTCTGTTGAATATACATGGTTATTTTAGTTTAAGAAAACTCATTTCAAACATGTGGAACTACTGTCCATGATTGAATCATGTTCAATTTAATGTAAGAATTCATAGCGATTTTCTTTTACTCTAAATAGCTGTTTAAAGTCACCATCAGGGTGATTAGTGTTCCATTATTGATCAAATTAGATCCTGTTCAATCCAGGTAATTTGTCCTTGTGCATGTAATACCTGTAGCTGAATTGCAGCGTTGTGTGCGCTGCTTTGAGTAAATCAAGATTAATACCTGACCTCAGTCATATTTTTTATAGCAAAGTAATTTAAGTATCAACAGTGATGGAAATGTTAATGTGACATACATTTTTTTGTAAATAAAGTTGAATGAACTGATACATTATTAGTGTACATGTAAATGGTCTGAACTTATATACCACCTTTTTAAACTTTTATTCACCCATTCACACTCACACACCAATGACGGCAGAGCTGCCATGCAAGGCACTAGCCTGCCATTAGGAGCAACTTGGGGTTCAGTGTCTTGCCCAAGGACACTTTGGCATGTGGAGGCATGTGGGCTGGGAATCGACCCACTAACCCTGCAATTAGTGGACAACCCGCTCTACCACATGAGCGACAGCCATACATGTAACAAAGGTTTTCTAGTTGTGCTGACATAAACAAACTACAAGTTGAATTTACTTAAAAAGCGTGATGCAATGTTTTAATTACATCCAACACATCATTCTTTCAGTATACAGTATAACTCTAACAGCATCCACAGTTGAATTTCAGAGTATTTTGCGTTTCATTGACATCTTGTGTCCAAACAATGTATTGCAAAATACAGCAAATTTGCATTCCTGTCATTTTAAGACTGGAGTGTCCAACACGCTCTCTCACCATGGGTGCCCCGAAAGGAGTTCATGTCAAAGCCTTGGCTGGGAATGCTGATGTGACAGCACACTTTGACATTCGGCTACATTCATCTGCAGGACTGGTAAGCAAAATAGCTCTTTAATTATTTTGATTTGAAAGGCTTCTCTCTAAAATAGTTGCTTAGGTCAAACATATGTGGACACCCAAAGACCAGAGCCATATGGTACAGTGGCCCAGGGGTGCACAACCAAATTAGCAAAGCAAGCAATATGTATAATGTATAAACATATAACATGTTACCAACTCTGACATTAAAATATACTTTATTATTAGTTCTGTGGTATATTTCAGTTGGTTTTAGACGCTGAATCTGTCCGTCTGCCCGTGTTACCTGTGGGTGAAGCCAGAACTTCAGGTGACTCGCAGGAAATGTACGACATGTTTGAGGTGTGTGTTTGCCCCAGCGGTAAGCTCTTCCTCTCCAAAGCTGGAGTCTCCTCTACATGTAGTGAGCAACAGGACTGCTGAATACGTTTCTCTCTGTAACACCTATACAAAAACCAAATCTGCCATAGCAACAAGGGCTTCTGTCCGATATCTCCCTTGATGGAGGGTCTCTATCAATAAATAAAAACACCACAGTAACTCAATAACATGTTACTTGTTAACATGTTAATGAATGTATTTGTTATTTGACAGGGAAGTTGACATTTACAGTATACAGTCTGTAGTTTATATTGTATATGGCACAATGTGATTGAGGAAGTTTTTTAAGAAAATTATTTTCAAAATGAGGCTGGGCAATAAAGGGGCTGTTCCACAGCTTTCATCCTATGCAATATAATTTTGAGGTGCAATAACCAAATTGTATGTACTGAATATGAACTAGTTTTTGTTTAGGAAACACAGAACAATAACTACAGTCATTTTTATGAGAAATCAAACATGGTGTTTTGCGACGCAAAACTGTTCTGTGTGAAAAATGTCAGCATAATCAATGTTGCTTAAATACACACTTGCCAACTTTTCAAAATGGATTATTGTTGTTGTAATTAAATTAATATTATTCTGTTTTGTTTGGGTTTAATATAACATTTGCTAGTCCATCTTTTTTTTTTTGTTATAAAGAATGATAAGCAATCTCTATGGCAGCTTTCAACATTATGGTTTTGTGTTCCTTTGTGCTGAACTGTATTTGTGTATCTGAAAATGCTTAGAGTGGTTATGTTTTTATATATATTGGCAGGGGTCATTCAGTTTATACATCAGTTGTATATCTTATATTTTGATTGATGTATATTTTGTTTGAACAGGAGAATT
This sequence comes from Xyrauchen texanus, assembly GCF_025860055.1. Lineage (NCBI taxonomy): Eukaryota > Metazoa > Chordata > Actinopteri > Cypriniformes > Catostomidae > Xyrauchen > Xyrauchen texanus. The sequence continues at coordinate 11,721,965 of NC_068313.1, read as the reverse complement.
GTGTCATATATTTTGGTTTATATCAATGTAAATTATATTTGCCATATACTGATATTTGAATTATAGTTTATCTATCAAACATGCATAGAATAGTACTTTTCCCACATCCCAATACAGATGATCTGACATGAGCCGTTCTTTTAAGGATGTCAAAGAAATAATTAAATCTGATGTTTTGTGTGTTCAATAAATGTATAATGTAAAAAGTGTTTTACCTGTTTCTATGACTTACATGAACATTAGTTTAAATTTGAGATTAAATACAAGACCATGGCTAATAAAAGCAATATATCAACCAAAATGAAACTTCTGTCATCATTTACTCACCCTCATGTGTCCAGTAAAATCTATGTTTATATTCGATGACACTTAGTGGCGTAGACACCTAGTGTTCTCAGTTACCAATGTCATTGTAAAATGTGTTATTCGCAGTCAGCCTTGATTTGTTTATTCCACAATTGTAAGCGTATATGTAACTTAAAATCTTTTAAACAGGTCCAAATCAATTATCCTACTGGTTGTGGGTCTGGGAGAACATTAATGTGAAATGAAACAGGTGAGATTGACACATTTCAAAAGGTATTTTTTCAAAACAATACAGTAGGCAAAGTTTTAATTTCAGTTTGTCACAGTTAAATAAAGACAACAGATAAAAAAAATGTATTGACATCGATCACCATTCGTTTCCCATGGGGCCGCAACAGGGTGCGGCTGCCACCAAGTAGACTATGTCGTATTGGGTGAGGGACGCTATTACCCTGGCCTACGAGGCGCGCGGTCAAGCTTCGCCAGTAGGTATCAGGGCTCACTCTACCAGAGGGGTTGCCTCCTCTAAAGCCTTGGCTAGAGGTGTCCCTCTGCAGCATGTTTGCGATGCGGCAGGCTGGTCCTCTCTGCATACATACGATTTTATAGATTGGATGTTCATGCCACTCAGGGCTCTTATGTCCTTGAGTCAGCATCACAAGCTCATGTCTGAGACCTCTCGTGCTCTTGTGAGCACAACTACACAACCACAAACCACAGAGCGGCGGCGTGGGTATGCTTGTTCCTAAAGCGCTAAATCAGCGCAGCATCATAGTGTAGCTTTTTGATAGGGAACGTGTCAGGTTACTTCACTGTAACCCGTTCCCTGATAAAAGCGGAACGAGATGCTGTGCATCAGTGCCGCACTGGGATGCCCCAGGACTACTCTTCAGACAAAATACCTGACGATGCAACAATTTATAGCCCTGCTACAGGTGCATCTAATGATGTCATCAGCAGAGGCTATAAATTCTGGTGAATTTCATTGACGTGTTGCACACAAATTCACAGCTGGTCACACCTAAAGTTGTTCCCAAAGCGCTAAATCAGTGCAGCATCTCGTTCTGCTTTTATCAGGGAACAGAGTTTACGGTAAAGTAACCTGAGACGTTTTGCATGGACTAATGGTGACAGATAAAGGGATAAGTACTCCAAAACTAAAAATGATGTCATTACTTTTTTCATGTTGTTCCAAACCAATATGACGTTTTGGAGATGTTAGGCAGAATGATCAGCATCAATGTTCCTTAAAACTGCTCCTCTTGTGTTCCACAGAGGACAGGTAAAGCCATTCAGGTTTGGAACAACATAAGGGTAAAACACTTGTGAAAAAAAATCATTTTTGCATGAACTATCCCTTTAAGAGGGTTAACGTTCAGATTTTTGCTGGAGAAATGTCTCAAGTTTGATGATTATCCGAGCAGTACATTCCATTACAACTTACAACTTCATTGCACACTGACGTTAAACTATTATGGCCTTATTATGTAAAGTAATGAAATCATGCAAAAAGATGTGTACTGATAATGGCAGTGAACAGATCCAAAAGAGCTGATCTCACCATGCAATTTTCTGTAAATTCACTGCCGCAGTAGGTAGTCGCGTTCCTCTGACGCAACCATTCAGCACGCAGCGCAGTCTGTTTCTGTGTGGATTGTGTGACATAAGGCACATGCATGATCATTTAATACTTTGATTGACCAGAATTAACTCGGTATATACAGTTACTCTGACAGTCTTTTATTTACGAGTCACCGTCCCATCACATCACTGCATTAGACCTACCTGTTTCAGAATACCAATGCAACAGCGACAGTAATGCCACAGTGACACCTAATCTGATGGTGTCATCATTAATAAAGGTTTAATATAGCTTGAAACTATGCGGTACAAATGTATACATAGAGCCACTTTTAGGGAAAAAAACCAAGCACTTCCACAAGTCGACATTTGACTCTCTCTGCACGTTACAATTACTGAGGTAAAGTCCTTGTGAAAACTTTCCCATGTGACAACTTGCTTCGGACACCGAGGTCCCTGCTGTAAAAGTGTCTAGCTAAAGATTGTAGGGTGTAAAACATGCTCGACGCATACATATTACATAATGTACATAATGTAAATGTATATATTTGAGTTGTTGACAACTTTATTTGTATTTACTGTCTTGTAGACTGAGAGCTAAAAGAAGATTGACCAGCAGATGGCAGTAGTGCCATACCTTTCGGTTCAGTAGATTCTGTATTTGACTAAAACTAGTCCGATATTTATAGGCCTCCCTTTATTTTTCCACCTTATTTTGTCATCAGATCACTGTTTTGCTTAGGAATTATGCTTTTAAAAATGTACAAAGAGGTAAAAGAGCTATTTTATTGTTCTAACAATAAATCATTTTCTATTGAACATGGATTGGATCTGTTGAACGCATGACAGGGCAAAATTTTAGAGAGATGAAATAAATTGATAAAAAAAAGAAATATATTTTTAAAACTTGATAAAAAAAAAATATATATTTTGCATTTCAAAAAATTTTGCACTTCTACTTTTGCAGTCCTAAACAATAGAATATTTCAAATTCATATATTTGCATATTTGGCATGTTTTACTTTACAAATTTAATTTGGTAGTTTTTTTTTTGTTTGTTTTGTTTTTTATATATTACACACAGAAAAGATTATTATGAACTTTATACAACCCCAATTCTGAAAAGTTTGAGACAAAATGGAAATTCTTATAGATATAAAAAGTATTTTTTTTTTTTATTGAAAGCACTAAAACAACCCATTGATGTTATACCTAGTGAAATTATAATATATATTTTTTTAAATATACACATCAAATCAGATGATTGCAACATGCTCCAAAAAACATGAGACAGTCGAGTGTTTATCACTGTGTAACATCACCATTTCTTCTAATATCACTTATTAAGTGTTTGGGCACTTAAGACACACGTTTGTTCAGTTTAGCATGCTGAATTTCCCCCCATTCATCCATTATGCAGGTCTTCAGCTGCACAATTGTACAGGGCCTTCGATGCCGTATTGTGCACTTCATAATGTACCAAACATTCTCATTTGGAGACTGGTCAGGACTGCAGGCATGCTAATCTAACACCTGCACTCTCTGCTTAAGCAGACATGCACTTGTAATACGGGCAGTATGTGGTTTGAAGTTGTCCAGCTGGAAAATGCAGGGATGTCCCTGTAGAAGATGGTGCTGGATGAAAGCTCTCACAGGTGTGCAAGTTACCCATGGTATGGACACTGACACACAACTATACCATGACAGACACTGACTTTTGGACCTGATGCTAATAACTGCTTGGATGCTTCTTTTCCTCTTTGGCCTGGAGAACACGACAGCTGCTTTTTCCAAAAACGATTTGAAATGTGGACTCGTCAGACCACTAAATACAATTCCACTGTTCTACTTTCCACCTCAGATGAGACGAGCCCAGAGAAGTCGGCAGCACTTCTGGACAGTGTTGATATATGGCTTCTGCTTTGCATTGTAAAGCTTTAAAGAGATAGTTCACCCAAAAATGAAAATTATCTCATTGTTTACTCACCCTCATGCAATCCCAGATGTTTATGACTTTCTTTCTTCAGCGGAACACAAACTAAGTTTTTTCAGAAGAATATCTCAGCTCTGTAGATCCATACAATGTAAGTGAATTGTGATCAGACCTTTTGTAGCTCCAAAAATCACATAAAGGAAAGATAAATGTAATCCAGAAGACTCCAATTGTTTAATCCATGTCTTCAGAAGTGATATGATAGGTGTGTGTGTGAGAAACAGATCAATATTAAAGTCCTTTTTACTCTAAATCTCCACTTCACTTTTACATCTGAAAGTGAAAGTTAAAGTGAAGATTTAGAGAAACAAAGAACTTAAATATAATTCTGTTTCTCACACACACCTATTATATCACTTCTGAAGATATTAATTTTAACACTGGAGTTATCTTGATTACATTTATGTTTCCTTTATGTGATTTTTGGAGCTTGAATTTTATGGACCTACAGAGTTGAGATATTCTTCTAAAAATCTTAATTTGTGTTGTGCGAAAGAAAGAAAGTTATACACATCTGATATGGCATGAGGGAGAATTAAATTTTTGGGTGAACTATCCCTTTTGCATCTGTGGATGTTGTGGCGAATGGTGTTGATTGACAGAGATTTACCAAAGTATTCCAGAGCACATGTCATTACTTTTTTAAGACTATGCGATCTGAGGGCTCAGAGATCACACGTATTCAGAAGTGATTTTTGGCCTTGCCATTTACGCACCAAGATTTGACAGGATTCCTTAAATCTTTATTTGTACACATATTTGCACATATCCTTTAACTATATTGTGCACTGTAGAGCGTGAAATGCCCCAAATCCTTCCAATTTATCTTCAGGGAACATTGTTCTCAAAGTTCTGGATTGTTTCTCAAGTGCTGACACATTTTTTGACAAATTGGCAAGCCTTAAGAAACTGATTTTTTTGGTGGCTCCTTACTATAACATGATTGCCTCACCTGTTTAACAGCTCCTGAGGTTGTTGCAATCTGATTTAAAATGAATATATAACAAATAATGTTATAACAACAAATAATGTGTTGTTGTTGTGCTATTTTGGAATCGGGTAGATAATTATAAATAAACTATATCATTTCATGAGTATGACAGATGGTTTTAATTTGGTCAATAACTGGCCAATAAACATCTATTGTGGCCTATACATTGGTATTGCTTTTAACCAAATGTTGTCAAGGTGACTATTATTGGATGTATTAAGTCAGTTCTCATTAAGTTCACATAGGTGTCCAAGCAGAGTAACCACTTCAGCAATCAGCACATCAAATATCAACATGTTCCACTAAAGTTTGATGACCAGAAAGTGTTCAAATACTGTTTGAACAGTATATTTTTTAATCAAACTTTTTTTATTTTTAAAAACTGATCTGCTTGAAAAGTGTTTGCCATAACCTGTTTATTTTAATAAATGGTATAAAACTTGGTGTTATATGTTGTTATGTAATGAAATTAAAGTCAATACATTTGTGTGGCTAAGGTGTCCAAATACTGTATGCATGTAGTCTAGTCAAAGTTATCCCGAGCGTGTCTCAACATTGTTCTGCGTTCACTGTGAACGGTTGCGACTTTCAATGACCGTGATGTAAAATATTTCTCCACTGGCTGCATACGGACAATCCAGCCAATCCCTGCGCGTCAGGTGACGTCACCGAGATGAAAAGGATATTCTGCATCAAACAAGCGCAACAGTGAAACGAGATCACACAAGAAGACGAGTTCTATGTTTGCAAGGGTTTTGCATGCACCCGTTGTCTCGGGATCGTGCATTTAGACTTTTTGTGTCGTCATATCGGAGTCTTTGTATTAAGAATAACGTGAGTTAGTAAAGACACTCTTTTAAAGTGCTTTTGTTCAGGACGTGGCTGAAGCTTTGATGTACAGATCAGATTACAATTTTTCATCTGAGCTTTTAGTGTTGTGCGCAACTCGGGACGGGTTCAGACCTCAGCGGTGAGGGCAGTGGATCACATCCGAAACAGCTTGTCGTATTAGACGGGACTCTAGTCTGTCATTGGAGGTAAGATAAATCTGTGCATGTCGCAGCGCTGTCGCCAGGGATATAAAACCCAATATGCTTCAGAAAAATAGTCACATTAATATAAAATAATACATTTGAAATTAAAATAGCATGTTCATTTACATGTATAAAAAAATATAAGTGAAAATGTCCCGGCATTATATAGCCTATACATTGCATATACATTATACAGCCTATATATTATATTACCTACCGCTTTCTATTTCTGTTTACAAGATAATTAAACAGCTATTTCTACTGTACAGTATATATCGGTGACTGTACCGGCCAATAGCGTTATTTTAGATAATCAGCAACAGTCTGAAAATCACATATTAAATATATATAATAGATTATAAGTGACTTATTTTGTTCCAGTTCAACTAGTAAATTATTTTTACAGATTACAAACGTTTAAAACAGCAATCCACCTTTTTTCTTTTACTATATTACTGTACATTATATATCATTGACTGTATCGGCCCCTGAATGTTGGCTTTTTTTTTTTTACTTTTTACTCTGAAATGGCATATATTGAAAGCAGATAATTTTCAGTTCATTTTCATAAGATTTTTAAAAAAAAAATTTTTTAAGTTCAGCCAGTACAACCCCTTTTGTAAATTCCTTATGTCCAGTTAAAAAAAGTATTGTAAATTATCCACCTATTCTATATTGTACATTTTAATGTTGTGATGCCTAATTTAAATATGTAGCCTATTGTCGATTGGAGCTTTATTCAGAACACTTATACACTTAATTGCAAAAAAAAAAAAAACAAAAAAAAAAACACACACACTCAAACAAACAAACAAACAAACAAACAAACAAACAAACAAACAAACAAACAAAAAACAAACAAACAAACAAAAAGAGTAGGGGGTACCAGGGTTGGTTAGCACAGTTTTCATTGTTTGTTGAAAATCTCTGGTTGGACAAATGTTAAGATTATTTTATTAGGGGTTATTAAATGTACTGCTTTGCTTAAGTTCTTTTGTAAAAAATAAATAAATAAATGAAATAAATGTGAAATTATTTCTAGCTGGGGGGATAGAATCAGATAGAAAAGTTGTCCTCAGTTCGAAGAGCTTTAGTTGTTTAACGTGTTGATGGAAACAATGAGTGTGAGTCAAGTGGGTAAACATTTTGAAATTTTTTAAAGTGAAAATTGTGTACTAATATTGTCATTAATCAATATATTGATGCTTTCACAGTGCACGTGGAAAAGACCTTTGAAAATGCCCCGGGCACTGATTCTCTCCGGGTTTCCTCTTCAGAGGATACTTGTCCTTCCATTGTGGGTTATGGTACGTTTGATTCATACAAAACCCAGTTTCATCCTGTTGCTAACTCTCAACCAGAATGAATAGCTTCAACTAAGACAATAACTTGGGTTAACTATTTTATGTTATATCCTGCTATAAGATGTGCTCTTAGTTCCTGTGAACTGCCATTTACTCTGTGTATTTCTGTGCTCTTGTGATGACAAATGTAATCATCATGACTGTGATATCTCTAGGTTTTAGTATTGCCTTTAGTAAACCTCTGATTAAATGACGAGAAAATTAAATAGTTGTTTCATGTTTCTCACAGTTTGCAGTAATGGCAGAGGAGAGAAGAGATTGCAGGGAACAGGAATACAAGGATACGTTTGGGAACTGTATTCCCTGCCGGCAGTGTGACGCAGGACAAGAGCTTTCAAAGGTTTTATTTCTTGTTTTAGCCTACATCGAAACATTAATGCTCAGATAAAACTTTAATGATTACATCTTACAAGAAATAATATCTGTAACACTCTGTTCCTTTAAATTTGTGGGCTGTGGTAATTCTTTTCTTTCCAGTTCACCAACCACAGTCAGTTGATTAATGTGCAAATATATTTAGACTAATTGAGTGGTTCCAATTCAGTGTTTTTTGTTGTTGTTGGTGGTGGTGGTGTTTTTTGGCCAGTTTTAACCATGGATGTGATCAGATTAGTGACTGAGAGAATGGTTCCCATCAGATTCAAGGGGTTCACGAAAGGGTTTGGGACCTAACAGGCCAAAAGCAAACTGCAGCTTTTGAGTTCACCAATAGAGAGTGGATGCCAATGTTTTGAAAACTTGTCCTGACCAATTATTTATTGCTTCCTCCTTTTCATAAAGGGAAAGGGTAAACCACTTTTCTGCTTTGTAGTGTGCTGGCCATGCTTTAATCAGTTACACCCACACTTCTGACCCTTTATTGCTCACAATCTTCAATTTTTTCCTCTTAATGCCTTGTTTTATGACGATGCCACCCATGAGAACGGAGACCCTAGAAAACATGGTTTATTCAGAAATTACGTGTTTTTTTCTAAACAATATAAACAGAGGCCTTTCTACCTTTAAGTGTGGCAACAATTACACTGTTTATGCTCTGGTAAATGCAGGTACAATAGAGTGTTGGATGTATACAAATGTCGGGTACATGCTTTTTAACCGCATGACTTTCATGTTGTGTGTTTCAGTGTAAACACACACTTATTTGGTTATATGCTTCAATGCTTCAGATGTTTTCAGCCAATTAAGGCTATGAGGCCGGAGGCCATAGTGAATAAATGCCTTCTTTTTCCATTCAAGTATTTGTAGTTTGCCTAGTTCTTTACAGCCAAGGATGATATCCTACAGAAAACCTGTGTTGGGATCTAGGGAAGTGGCGGCGCAAGGGGGTGGATGTGGCCACCATGGACCAAAGTCTGGCCACCCCATTGGCCACCCCAATCGCAATTGCTGTTTTAGTCATTTTGTTGTCATTTTTTGCCACAATTTAGTTCTTTAGAAATCATCTCTGTACAAATGTACAAACGTAACATGTGCGCAAACCAAGGTCGCCGCACCTCTCCGCCCCAGGTGTCATTGTATCCACTCAACACCCCCAAATCCGACGATTTAAAAATGCTGTCCGAACACTTCTGTGCCACCACAGACTGATCGCTTGCCCCTGCCTGGCCACCCCTTTGAAAAACTCCTAGCTCCGCCCCTGATCTAGGGAAATATCATGTGTTGTTAGTTACTCTAACTTTGTATGGAGGATCAGCTGGATCGTAATTAAAGGAATAGTTCACCCAAAAGGATATTTCTAACATCATTTACTGACCCTTATGCCGTTCCAAAACAATCCATGATTTTATCTCTTCCATCTTCCACCACACAAGGAGATGTTAGACAGTATGTTCACACTGCTCTTTTTCATTAAATGAAAGTGAATGTGACCAGGGGCTGTCAAGCTCCTAAAATATGAAAGAGCATCATCAGAAGTACAATAGCAGTATTCCATAGAACTCATGCACCATATTCCAAGACTTCTGAATGAATATGATAGCCTTGTGTGAGGAACAGACTGAAATTTAAGTTGTTATTCACTAATAATCTGTTATCTACTGTAGCTCTTAATCTTATTTGAACAATTTGAATATGAGTTTATGTGTATAAAGTATGTGTATACATTATGTAAATATTTATAGAGTTTTGAAACAAGAACCATCAAATGATTGATTTTGAATCTGGTGTGACATGTTTTGATGCACAATATTAGAACGTTCGCAAATGTGAATGAGATTTGAGAGCAGCAGCAGAGGAGAAGATTATCAGTAAATAATGACTAAAATTTCTGACTTTTTCTCACACAAAATGATTATATGGCTTGCAAACTTTAATTGACTTTTGTGTAGCTTATCAGCCCTTGGTCACCATTCATTTTCATTGTCTGGAAAAGCGAAATGTTAACATTCTGCTGAACGTATTTTATTTTCCACTGAAGAAAGAATGTCATACAGCTTTGGAACGACATGAAAGTGAGTAAAGGACGACATAAGTTTCAATATTGGGTGAGTTATTCCTTTAAACAGTTTAGCTTAAAGAACATTACAAACATCTTAACATTTCTGTATTTTTAGTGCCTGAGTCTTCAGAAGTTCCTCCAGGCTGTTGTTTGTTTTGTAAGAGAAATATTTGACGCCCTTTTGCTGTTTCTCAGAGAACATTGACTTGTCAAACAGCCTGTAAAAACTCCCACTGGTACTAGTTAACCTGAAAAGGCAGATGATTGCTGAGATAAAGTTACATTTGTTGATTGGTGTTTTGTAATTACTTGCTACATTTTTCTGTGAAAAACAGAATAAACACGGCTGCAACTTGGAGTAAATGAGGCTAAATAAACCGTCTTCTCAGCCTTCAACAAATTCACCCTTATGCAGATGTGAAGATTTTTCAAAACAGACCTAATAAACATCCAATATTCTTCACTGGCATGGTAGATTGGATCACAACCGTTAAATGAAAACCTTTTTAACAGCCTTGTTGTCTTTTTTTCCATAATTTGTTCTAAGTAGGGAGAGATTGTACTATGAGGTACAAAACAAACTGAACAGGTTCTTATTTCTTACAATGTTCATTTCAGCTTTATATTATTTACTATGGTATTTAATTACTTTAAGGATGAATATCATAAAAACAGATCCAGGTCATATTTCAATTGTTATTAAAGGTGCTGTAAGTGATTTAACCATTCTGAATCTTTCACAAGTATGAGCTGTTGAATTGGCCACGCCCCCTCATTCCAAAACCACACCCTCTAAGATAATTTTGTGACCAAAACCGAGCAAAAGAGCAGCATTGTTTGTTCCTGTGGCTGTCAAATTCAAAAGTGGCATAATAGTGCCTTCAACTGACAAATGTTATGAATCATAGCCTCAATGATCCGCTTCAAATGAGAACGAGCAAAATGATTGACAGGTGAGAAGTGTCAATGTCCGTGGTCCACAGACACATTTTTGTTTGCTGTTTACAAAGTCTACAGCTGTCACAGAGACCGGTGAGGTATCTCAGGACACTTACAATATTTCATTAATATCTTTAAGGAAGTAGGATGGTTTCTTTGGCATACTTTTCCATGAAAAAATTTGCTTACAAATCCTTTAAATATAATAAAAAATATAATATAAATGATATTATACATAGAGAAAACATTTTCTGCATTGTGATGGCGTTAAGCATTTTTATTACCATAATGCATCCGAAAATTTTACATTTGAGTTTCTCATTAGATGCTTATCACTGTAATAAATTCTTGTAATTTAATTTAATTACATACTATGGTAATGAGTGACAATGCAATAAATCTTGATGGTCCTAAGATAGGCTGAATTGCTTCTCAAGCAAAATCTAATTTATTTTTTCTTTCTTTTGATTTTTGCGGTTTTGACAGATTTCGTGAGATGCACCCATTGGATAAAGTGAAAAGTTTACCCTTTGCTGTGGTGAAAATGCTGTTATTAATTAGGAGTAGCTCAGGGTAATTTAGAAGAATAGTGTTTCTTGGGTTGTCTGTTGTTTTGTTTAAGATTACTTTAAAAAACTTGTGTGTCTGAACATGCTTTTTCTTTCCAAATTTCTCCACTATCCCACATCCCTCCTGCTGTTTTGCTTGGCATTCTTACTCAAATCTGATGTGGAGATACCAGAATAATGCTACTTGCAGGTACTTACTGGTTTTGAGAGTATACCGAGACAAGATTTTTCCCAGTTGATGGAAGTCTGGACTGTGAAAAAGGCTTTTGTAAAGAAAACAGTTGGCTACTTTTGCTAAATTCTGTATTGTTTTCATAAGATAGTAAGAGTTTGACACGTACTATCAAAAAGTAAAAAACATGCTTCTTGTCAAATATATTTTTTGCCTACATATGATTTATTTTCTTTTTCTTTTTTTTTTTTTTTAAAAAACTGAAAGTTTAATCTTAGTTTGTAATTTTTATGTAACTACAAAAGCAGGTTGGACCAGAGAGTGAAGTTAAAATAGGCAACAAGTGGTCAACATAAATAGTAACTTCAATACTGTTTAAAAAGCATCTTAGCATTATTTAGTAATACAAGTTATGGTGTTATAGCACATGTAATGACTTTGCAGACTGATCATACTGTTAATTCGGTAACAGTAGGTCGAAAGTTTTGTTTGCTGAAATTGGTCTTTATGTACCAAAATTCAAACCACTGCCAGAACACATGTCTTGGAGGTTGTTTGCGCAATGGGCTATCTGTATCACTAGAGAGAAATTTACTCATGCTTAAAGAGATGCAAAAATGTCTGATAGAGTATGGTGCTTGTCGGTAATTTTACAGAATGTTGATTTTAGGGCACATGAACATTAGGAAGCAACTTCCCCTGTGATCAAGTTTTCGCCACTTTTTATTTATCGTTAGCAGGGAAGGGATAGGAAATTATGGTAAGAAGTGAAGGGAACAGGATTGTGAAATGTTGCAAGCTGGATTCGAACTCACATTTCCCACAAGAACACCAAGGCTCTGTATTAGAGCACTAACTGCCAGGCCACGGCTCTGACACGTAGACCTATTCTAAGCCTTTTTCAGGAGCTTGAATTCTCATTCCTCTTTATCTGACATCCAGCAATCTGTCTGAACTTCTAAATGCTGTCCAAAGGTCTAAGCAGCACACTCCAACAGACAAACCACTGGGGTTTCCAGAGCTCCTCAGATTTCTGACTTTCCTCTTTCTCTTCTTGATTATCCCCTCAGGAATGGCATTATGCCTACTAACAGAGTGACCATACCTCATTTATTCACTAACCCCCTAGCTCCTCCATGCCCTGCCTGGTGTGAACGGTCTTCTGTGGGGTGCAGGCAGTCAACAACAGCTGTCATTCTGTTCAAGGCACCCTATATGCAGTCTTTGGACGTCCTGTGTTGAGAGAGCCAAATCGGAGGCTGAAACCAATTTGATCTCGAGGCCAGGCTTTGTGGAGAGCTCTTGTCATTGCTTCTCTCATGCAGGCCAGTAATCCATGCCTGTTGTGTGTGTTTTTTGTGCATCTGTGAGTGCCTGGGTGTGGAAACTGGATCACGGTGTAAAAAGAAGGCTCTGTTTGAAGCAGCTCTCAAAGTTAATGATATATGAGCCTCCTCTCTAATCCAGCTCAGTGTGGTGGAAATGCAGGCGGGTAACAGTTGCCTGAGTGGGAAGGGGGTTATCTGGGAAAAAAGTACAATAGTGCAGGGTGATATCAGAGGTCCTCTCACTTTTTCTTTGGATTGACTGGTGAGTTTTGTTTCTCAAAAATTTACAAATTGCCAGTTGAAATTGGAAGTAAAAACACTAAAAAATGTTGGGGTCGAAATGGAAAGTCTTAAAGGGATAGTTCACCCAAAAATGAAAATTCTCTCATCATTTACTCACCATCATGCTATCCCAGACAGGATTTTTAGAAGAATATTTCAGCACTGTAGGTCCATTCAATGCAAGCGAATAGTGACCAGAATTCTGAGGCTCTAAAAATCATATTAAGGCAGCATACAAGTAATCCATAAGACTCCAGTGGTAAAATCCATATCTTCTGAAGTGGTATAATAGCAGTTGGTGAGAAACATAACAATATTTAAGTCCTTTTTTACTATAAATTCTCCTCCCTGGAGTCCCTGCCCAGTAGGTGGCGATATGCACAAAGCATGCAAATCACCAAAATCTAAAAAAGAAGAACTCTTAAGAGGGAAGAGTGCTTAGGAGAGCTGGTGAAAGTGGAGATTTATAGTAAAAAGTATTAAGGAATATTGACTTTTTTCTGACCCACATCTATCATATCGCTTTTGAAAACAGGGATCATGTCCAATAACAAAATGCGAAATGAAAAGCACATATTATGGAGCAACCATGCATTTGGTGTCCCTTCTATGACACTCTTGTCTCACATGTCAGCTTGCGTGTTTGGCTGGCCTCGACCCACGTACAGTACTTCAGAGTCCGAAGTCCAACACTCTATGAGGTGAGCTAACATGCAAGCTAAGCTATGTCAGTGGGACTGTAATACAATAATTACAAATGTATCTGTGTTTTCATAACATAGCAGTGTGTGAGGAATAGAGCAACAAGTGTTTATGAAGTCATAATTAGCCGTTCTACTCATGATTTTGTGTGAAAGTGAATAAAGCACACAGCTGTTGTAGCACCTAGTGTTAATTTCATTAGGAAACTGTGAAAAATGCAACACGTAGAATTCGCTCTGTTAAAGTCAGTTTGCTAAAATGTTAACGTTCATTCTATAAAACTAGGTTGGTTTAAAAATGACTTAAAACTATCGTAAAATAGTCCATGCAACTTGTGTGTCATATTCCAAGTCTTCTAAAGGCATACAATAGGTTTTGTCATGAATCAACCCAAAATGTAAGTATTTTTAAGTGAGAACTTGTGTTGTTTAGCACTAAAACAATGTGAGTACAATGTGAGTATGTGAGAAATATGACACGCACTACTTATATGACACTTTGGAGATCTTTTTTGAGCTTTAATGTTAGTCAAAATCCATTGCCATTGTATTGAAAAGATGGACTGGGTCATTCATTAAACATTTCCTTTTGTGTCTCATATGAGAAAGAAAGTCATACGGGTTTGGAAAGAATTTACATTTTTGGGTGAACTAGTTGACGCTGTGAAAGCAGAACATACCTGTGCAAGATTCCCAAAAATGTTGTCAATGTGGGAAGGAATTAAATGAACAGCCATCTTCCAGATTGATTAGTGCCAGTGGAGAAAAACTCTGGTATTGTTTACTGAAGTGGTTGGACCTGGAGGGGAAAAGGCTGTACTGAGTAATGCTAATTAAGCGGTACTTAAGATTTCAGTTTAGATCCCGGTGCTTGGAAAATATCATTTGCTTACGTTTCACCTCTTAATTTCAAACTCAATGTGGAGAAACATCAAAGTACTTCGTGTTTTACAAAAACATGCCCAGCAACAAATTTTGTTTGTCACAGTTCGAGGGAAAATTGTTCTAAACCCATTAGAACATCCTCCCAGCTGAATTTTCTGTCTCTATGTACAATAGTGTTTTTTTACTAGTTGCTTAGCTAAAGGCAACTATATTCTGTTATGGTCCTTATTTGACTAGAAAAGCAAGCAAGCTCATTTTGTCTGTAGACACCTTTGCCTGTGGTCTCTTTGTCATTTTATGCCATGCATGTACAATCGATCCCATATAATTACGCAAACTGCACTGTGTAGAAAACAATGCCTTGGGTGTTGTCTACTGTTATTTAATGGTGGTAAATTCTCCTCAAACCTCCACTTGACATTGAGACCTCTAATCATGTTACCTTTACATGATTTGGATGTGTATTGCTTTACTGGATGAATCTCATAAAACCTGTCCAGAGCATTTCTGGGTCATATTTCACCACAAAATCAAAAGAAAGAAATAAGAAATTATGTTTTGTTTAAAGGAAATCATTGATGGAAATGAACTCACTAGTAAGATTTTTTGCATTGCATTTTTTCATAAAAAACACATTAAGCCCATTTCCCTGCAAATCTCATTACCAAAATGCAATATATATATATATATATATATATATATATATATATATATATATATATATATATATATATATATATATATATATACAGGTCCTTCTCAAAAAATTAGCATATTGTGATAAAGTTCATTATTTTCCATAATGTAATGATAAAAATGAAACTTTCATATATTTTAGATGCATTGCACACCAACTGAAATATTTCAGGTCTTTTATTGTTTTAATACTGATGATTTTGGCATACAGCTCATGAAAACCCAAAATTCCTATCTCAAAAAATTAGCATATCATGAAAAGGGTCTCTAAACGAGCTATTAACCTAATCATCTGAATCAACTAATTAACTCTAAACACCTGCAAAAGATTCCTGAGGCTTTTAAAAACTCCCAGCCTGTTTCATTACTCAAAACCGCAATCATGGGTAAGACTGCCGACCTGACTGCTGTCCAGAAGGCCATCATTGACACCCTCAAGCAAGAGGGTAAGACACAGAAAGAAATTTCTGAACAAATAGGCTGTTCCCAGAGTGCTGTATCAAGGCACCTCAGTGGGAAGTCTGTGGGAAGGAAAAAGTGTGTCAAAAAACGCTGCACAACGAGAAGAGGTGACCGGACCCTGAGGAAGATTGTGGAGAAGGACCGATTCCAGACCTTGGGGACCTGCGGAAGCAGTGGACTGAGTCTGGAGTAGAAACATCCAGAGCCACCGTGCACAGGCGTGTGCAGGAAATGGGCTACAGAGAAGCAGCACTGGACTGTTGCTCAGTGGTCCAAAGTACTTTTTCGGATGAAAGCAAATTTTGCATGTCATTCGGAAATCAAGGTGCCAGAGTCTGG
Source organism: Xyrauchen texanus (assembly GCF_025860055.1). Classification (NCBI taxonomy): domain Eukaryota; kingdom Metazoa; phylum Chordata; class Actinopteri; order Cypriniformes; family Catostomidae; genus Xyrauchen; species Xyrauchen texanus. Next base: position 11,705,886 of record NC_068313.1, on the reverse strand, counting down.
AGGAAGACTGGGGAGAAGGAAATGCCAAAATGCCTGAAGTCCAGTGTCAAGTACCCACAATCAGTGATAGTCTGGGGTGCCATGTCAGCTGCTGGTGTTGGTCCACTGTGTTTTATCAAGGGCAGGGTCAATGCAGCTAGCTATCAGGAGATTTTGGAGCACTTCATGCTTCCATCTGCTGAAAAGCTTTACGGAGATGAAGATTTCATTTTTCAGCACGACCTGGCACCTGCTCACAGTGCCAAAACCACTGGTAAATGGTTTACTGACCATGGTATTACTGTGCTCAATTGGCCTGCCAACTCTCCTGACCTGAACCCCATAGAGAATCTGTGGGATATTGTGAAGAGAAAGTTGAGAGACGCAAGACCCAACACTCTGGATGAGCTTAAGTCCGCTATCGAAGCATCCTGGGCCTCCATAACACCTCAGCAGTGCCACAGGCTGATTGCCTCCATGCCACGCCGCATTGAAGCAGTCATTTCTGCAAAAGGATTCCCGACCAAGTATTGAGTGCATAACTGAACATAATTATTTGAAGGTTGACTTTTTTGTATTAAAAACACTTCTTTTATTGGTCGGATGAAATATGCTAATTTTTTGAGATAGGAATTTTGGGTTTTCATGAGCTGTATGCCAAAATCATCAGTACTAAAACAATAAAAGACCTGAAATATTTCAGTTGGTGTGCAATGAATCTAAAATATATGAAAGTTTAATTTTTATCATTACATTATGGAAAATAATGAACTTTATCACAATATGCTAATTTTTTGAGAAGGACCTGTATATTCTCAACACTGTAATGTGAAAAAGACTTAAAGGGCACCTATTATGCCCCTTTTCACAATATGTAATTACATTTTTGGTGTCTGTGAAGTTTCAGCTCAAAATACCCTACATATAATTTATTATACCATGTTGAAAATGGGAATTTTTGGGTGGGAATAAAAACGAGCCTTTTTTAGTGTGTGTGTGTGTGTGTGTCTTTAAATGCATATGAGCTGGTGCTCCCTGCCCATATCCAGAATTGGGTGGAATTTTCACATTTCTAAGGATGTCTGAGAATGAGTAAATTAATAGGAATAATATCTTGCCTTGATCGCATCAGTTTTTTCTTTTCTGATTTCTGCATGGGAATAATATTGTGTTGTGCACAGATAGAGACATCAGCGCAGCTGGGGCGTAACAAGAACGTTGCCTGTTCACATCCTACACTGCCAATAAAAATATAAAGTGTGCTAAACATGACTTTTATTGTCACCCAAATATATATACACCTGTAAGGATTATACATTAGAAGTAAACATGGAAAACATTTGAATAAAATGTATTTTATTTTGAGAACCACTGCTGTAAACAATTATACATTAATAAAAAAGAACTGTTCTTAAAGGAATATTCCGGGGTCAATATAAGTCAGCTCAATCGACAGCATTTGTGACATAATGTTGATTCTTTCAAAAGACTCAATCGAGTTACAGTAAGGCACTTACAATATAAATGAGTAGGGGCCATTTTTTGGAGAGTTTAAAGGCAGAAATGTGAAGCTTATAATTTTATAAAAGCACTCACATTAATTATTCTGTTAAAACTCATGCACTGTTTGACCTGGTCTGTGAAGTTGTTCAAATTGTAATTGTTTACAGTCGTTTTTGGGTTTGTTGTCAGTACATCGTCATGGCAATAAAGTTGTAAAATTGGCTATAACTTTACACTGAAAAGGTTAGTAAGTTATTTTATCACACTAAAATCATGTTTACAAGCATATCGTTTCTGTCTTATGGCTTTACTTTTGAAACAGTGAGTATTTTAACCTTTAAAAATCGGCACCCATTCACTTCCACTGTAAGTGCCTCGTTGTCATCTCAAAGGAACGAGTTAAAGTTTCTTTTGTGGTAATCAATATTATGCCACAAATGCTACTCTGTGAGCTTAACTTGTATTGAACCCGGAATATTCCTTTAAACGAAATGCAGTGGATTCAATATTAAGTTGTTTTTGGCAGTAGTAAACATGATTTAATTTAAACAAAATTATTACATTACATCTCCACTTTATACAGATCACTTTACTATTTCTAGAAGCAGCAAATTCTCAGCAATTTTGATCTGGAACTGGGCCTGGTTGTATGGGAAGTGCTGCCTAATAAGTCTTCCCAAATTTCTAATTTGTTCTGCAGAAAAAAAGAACACCATATGGTATGCCATGAGTATGAGTAAATAATGACAATAATTCAATTTTCAGGTACACTATCCCTTTAAACATACTTTTTTTTAAATATTCCCTATTATTTTTCAGTAATTTTTCTGCTTTCCAGAATTTCTAAATTCCAAAAATCTCTCACACACACTTTAGGTCTGACAAAACCGCTGCAATAAACTCCCAATAAACCAATAATGGGCGTCCCTGTGGGCCTTTCTGATTCAAATGCGGAGCCCTTCAGTGGCCCGGAGCAGAGTGCTGTCCTTTGATTCTGTGAGGGTCAGAGAGATTACTGCCTGTGTAAGATAGACTCTCTCAAAAGAAACTTGGCCTTTGTTCAGCGGGGGGATCTCACACACACACTGGGATCATTATTTCATCTCAGCCTCTTGTTAGTCCACATTGGCTCTTTTCTTTAGCTTGGCCCTTTCCTTCCTCTGCAGTGAGATATCTTCTCTTAATCCTCGCAGGAATGCGGCTTTGGCTATGGAGAGGATGCCCAGTGTGTGCCCTGTCGAGCCAGTCGTTTCAAAGAAGACCGCAGTCTACAGAAATGCAAGCCCTGTCTGGACTGTTCCCTCCTCAACCGCTTCCAGAAGGGCAACTGTTCGACCACAAACAACGCCGTATGTGGAGACTGCCTGCCTGGGTGAGTCAACCATTGGAGCGCAATTTTGGAATAAAGGACAATGGCTGATTTCTGAGACCACATACTTTTCTTCATCCAAAAATTTTAATTAAAAATGAAATCTCACCCCAATGTCATATAAAACCTGTATGACATTTTTTCTTCCTTTTAACTCAAATGGTGAACTTGTAGGTAAGTATTCCGGATTGCAATTACTGTCTGGCTCCAAAATGGAAAAAAAAGAAAGAAAAAGCACCGTAAAGTATCAAAAACATTGTCCACACAACTTGTGTGCTAGATTCCAAGTCTTCTGAAGTCATACAATCAATGTGTGTTAGAAACAGTTGGAAATGTAAGTCATTATTCACTAAAAATCTTGATTTCCTTCTCTCCTTTGTAAATTTGTGAGAGCTCATGAGAGAAGTAATGTCTGATGTGTGAATAAACCATTATTTTTAATGAAATGGTTGATCCAGTGCACAAAAACAGAATCAGAATCATTTGTCTGAATCATTTGTCCTTGAATCAGACTGATCTGGTTCTTGAGTTAAACAGGAATATACAATGGTCCAGTCAACTGCTCACTGGAGGGGACGATTAGGGCTGGGTTGATTTAAATTTCCCCATTCGATTTGTTTTGGATTCACATGCTTACATATGAAAGAAATGATCAACTAAAGCTGTTAATTACACAGGGGACCTTCTAACTTGATATATTACATAATATACATTTTAACATTTTTATTTGATCATTAGTTCATTTGGGATCATTTTAGTCACATTTTAGCTTTTCAAAATTAAAAAATTCTATTAATTCCTTCAATAAACATGTGTGTTGAAATGGCAAAAATTTTATATAGATAGACAGACGGACGGACGGACGGACAGACGGATAGATAGATAGATGCATAATTGGTACAATTTCCAAGTATTTACAGAAGACTTGAAAAATAATGCATATAGACATAGTCTTATGGACCATGTTTTTTTTTTTTCATTTTGAAGCTTGACAGCTAAATCCTCATTCGCTTTCATTGTATATTATATAATAATACATTAATTGGATAAAAGTGAATGGGATTTTCCTCAAACATTAACCATTTGTGTTCCAAACAGCAAGTCAAACGGGTTTGGAAGGACATGTGGGTGACTAAATAAAAATAAAGATTTTGGGGAGACCTTTTCCTTTAAGTGGATCTGTGGACCAGAGAATGGCCTTGTCCTTAATAGAAGAGTGTTTTGAAACACTAGCAATGCAAAGAACATGCAGATTAACTCTCCAGCATAGCTAACGCTTTGAAGATTTCTCAGGTTAAAGTCAGGGTCAAGGAAGCAGACTCGAGGCCTCTGGTTAGGTCCAGACATGCTGTAGATGATGAAACATGTCAATTTTATGAAACCCAACTTTTCTCAAAGCAGTTTGAGGTGCTGTTACTAGTTACCCTAAAGCAGCATCCCACTCTCACCAGTTAAGACTGCTTTTGATTACACTTACTTAAGGGCAACATTTCACATCACCTCCAAAGTACATCGATATTATTTTTAGAAAAATGTGTTACTGTAACTAATGTTGGAATATTTACTACATTGTAATTGGAACACAAATTACTTAATCTAATTACTTTTAGTAAAAAAGTATTGTAACTCAAAATTTTTAATTTTTGTAACCAGATTACAGTAACTGATTAAATTAAAATCAGTTAATTTACAATTAAAGTAATTTCTCTTAAGTACATTATTTTATTTCTATTTTGAGCAGAAAACAACACATTTCACAGTTTTAGAAAGTAATTTATAATCTGATTACAATTTTTAGAGGAGTATTTACTAGTTTATAGTTGGATTACATATTTTGTGGAACTTAAGCAACACTGGTACATTTTCTCACAACAATGGTATATATATATATTTTTACAGATTTTACAGAAAGACAAAGTTAAGTGGATTCCAGGATATTGAGTGTATACCTTGTGGAGATCCACCACCACCTTATGAGCCGCACTGTAAGCACATATTTACTGCTAAACTTTTAATTGACATTTTTTACTCTTTTAAAGTCTATACTACTTAATACCTGGTTAATCTTCGTAATTATCACATTACATTAGGAAAATTTAGTAACGAATGCCGATTCATGTTGACTGGAATATTTCCTCTGGATTCATTTGCTCAGAAAAAAGACATAATCATCAGATCAAAAGACAACCAAAAAATATTTTAGCCAGTTTTTAAGATTTATGCATTTCAATTATAAACTCCAATAAAATGTACACTTTTTCAAATGCACACAGGCTATGTTAAACGCATACAAAGAATTGTATTGTTCTCTGGCAGTCTGTGGCTCTAATTGAGGCCCATTTTACCCACCATTGAGTGCCGTTGTACAAAGCCTTGTGTCTCTAGGAACAAGCAGGGAGAGGTGGGAGGGAATTTGTACCTTCCAAAATTGAATGTGACTTCCAGAAGGTTAAAGCATCAGCAGCTGCTGAATGTGTGGGTTTGACAGTGTGTATGTTCGGTAAAGTTTGAGCCAGGTTTAACACTCCTGCGCCAGATGTATAGGAAGATATCCTATCGGCGTATCCCTCAGCTTGTCCTGTGGATGTGAAGAATTTTGTCTCTATGTAAACTCTGGGGAATGTTATTGTTATGCACTAAGATTTTTGTTTATGAGGAGGGGACACCAGAAATCTTTTCTAGTTTTAAAGGGGTGATATGGGGATTTTATTTAATTTTTTAATAATTGAATTGTTTTCCATGAGGTCAACTTAAAGAGTTAGTACCTCTTAGAAGCATTTTCCTTTTTTTTTGCTTGGTTGCAGGTTTGCTGCCTGGTACAATACAATTTTCGCCTTCAATAACAACCTGTTTGCAAAGTCTCATTAACTTTTTCATTAAATTAAATTTTCACTCTTATTCTTGTGTTTAAAATGCACTGATCCAGGATTAGGATTTCTTTGCCTTTTTGCTGCCACTTCACTTAGAAACTTAAAGCTCAAAGCTGCTCTGTTTTTCAGACCCATTGTGCGTGCAAATGCCTGAAACAACTCCAAAACGTTCCTCTCCTCTGGCATTATCTCACAGAGGGTGGTGAAAACTCAAAGGCCTGATCATTTTAATAGCCCTCACATTGGCCCGGGGCAAACACACAGCTGTGCATGGAAGCCTGTCTTTAGAGAAGACCATAAATCCAAAAACACTCTGGCCTCTTGGCCCATTCTGAGAGCAAGAGGAAGAAAACAGGGTGTTTTGTGGGTTCCTCTTGCAGCTTTATTATATTTCATCTGCTGCTGTCTCTTTTTGTCATGGGATTGCTCTAAATATTTGCTAAAGCCCCCCACAGCTGTCCCATCGAAGCATCTGAACTGATGTGAAGCCAATCTGTAAAAGAGTCACATGAGAGCAGGACGGCTGCTAGGTTGATAATGGGTGAGATTGATATACGCATGTATTTTAGATTCTGTGTGTGTGTGTGTGTGTGTGGGGTGGGGGGGGGGGGTGGGGGGGGGAAGTTCCTTTCTTTCTTCCCTGGAACACAAAAGGAGAAGTGGTTGCACTTTATTTTATAGTATGTGTACTTTCAGTACAGTGTATTTACCCAAGAAAGTACTGTGTAATATTGGATAACTACATGTACTTAGTACGGGTTAAGGTTAGGTTTGGGGTTAGTACCTAGTAATTACTGTTGTTGTAATTATACAGTATGTAAATATAGAACAGTACTGTAAAATAAAGTGCTACTAGAGAATTTTATGCTGTAATCTTAGGTACTTACTAGAACACTACTGGATTCAAATCCTCAAAAGCAGCCCAGTATAAAGGAAGAGCATAATATGGAATTGTTGGATAGTACTTGGATCTGTTTTTCATCATGGTGCTTTTCAATCATGGGAAAATCCATTGTGAATTGTATCTCTGTATCATATTGAATACAGCTTCAACCACAAGAGTTTGAAAGAAAGCTGGTTGTTTGGTATTTGACCTAAGGGATTAATTCACATTGCCCTGACCAATAGATCATAAATAGTGAGTTCTTTCTTCTTAAGAGTCTTATGTCTTGTGGGTCACTGATGAACTTAATTGATTAGTCGAGGGGACGGGGGGTGCAGTTCTTTTGAAACAGTATCTAAAACGCAGTACTATGATTAAAAGGCAATAGCTTAAAAAAGACGGTACACAAAAAAGCTCTGTTACAAATCTAAGTTAGCTACCTTCCTGGACATTTATAAGGTACAATAGACACACTAACACTCACAATAATTAATTTAATTGAGTGCAATTAATTATATAAAAATGATGCATTGAAAAAAACACAATTAATCATGCCTCCTGACCTGGCAGTAAATTCAGTATAAAATTACATGTTTCCTTCCATCAAAACAATTCAAGCTTGAAATACATGTATCTTTGTATGGTTTCACAAGCTGTTTCAGCAGGGGGCAGTCAGTGCGCCTCAACAAGCCTCACAAACATCGCAGCCACAAGTGTCTCATTGTGCACATTATCTGCCCTAAATAGTATTTGAGATAAGAATTAATATGTTTAAAATGGTAGCGTCTTTTGAAAAAGAGTTCCAAATTAGCCCGGATGGCCTACTGTTTCTGGTAGATTTGCGAAGTGTGGATCCGTGCATGCTTTTTGGCTAATATTGCCCAAAATCCCTTGCTCAATGGAAGAGGAGTTTGATGGTTTGCTTCAGAACTACAACTGGGAAACTTGAAAAACTACAAACATGGCGGTGATGATGGCACTTCATCAGTTCTTAAATGTTTTCACATCTTAAGCGTCACGTAAGTTTAATGGTTAAACACTGTGAAAATAAAATTTGACAAACAACATTTGGCTGCTCCATTTACACAATAAACAAAAATGTTTTTCAGTGATTAATATTCACTATAATATTTTATGTCCATCGACTGTATGGATGTTCTTGTGATTTTAAGAGCATTCTTTCATGAAAATAATCGTTAAGTAAAAGCGTCTTTTACTTATGAAATAGCGGAGATCAGATTCCCTTTCAATGGACCGTTGAATGATGTAACCGTATGTGATGCTTCAAATGACAAAAACAATAAATAAATTGATCCAGCACAGAGTCATGCAATTGTTCTGTCTTTTTATATTTTTTTATGATATTGAAGAAATGATAGATTTATTTATGAATAGATCAAATAAGAAAAAAAAAATTTTTTACTTATTAGATTTAATCTGAAACTTTGTGATCTTCACACATTCAGTGGGGATAATGATGATGAAATATATAATTTTGGCTTGCATTAAATACACATTATTACATGCATCATGTTTACTGTAAAACACAAGCGGTGCCACACTGCTTCTTCTCTCCGATACAGTAGGAATCATTGTGGGGTAGCTTAAAATGAAATGAATGAATGATTGTAAAAATTAAATGAGGAACGTGTATGTCATGACAACTGTATCAGGATGACTGATAGGTCATGTGACCACAGAATGCACGTGACCATGCGGCCAAGTGATCTGTGGTTTCAAGATCGAGATGCAGGGACAGAGAAGAAGCACAGGAAGCATTTTTGACTGCCGGAAGGAGGCAAAACAGAATGCAGGGACCTCAAGACACAATTTTTAAGTTTCAACTACTTTTAACTGAACACAACATCATAAAAACGCAGAGTTTATGATGCTAAAAAACAGTGAGATGCTCCAAAAGCATCCATATAATTAGATGTACATGGACTGACAATATAATTCAAAATAGCTCAGATGGAACTCAAGAACATGTCCTTGATGAACTAATTGCTGAATGGATTGCGGTTGACAGTAGGCGTATGTTCAATGATATGCAGGGCCATTTTTAAGCATAGGCGAACTACTGGAATACTTTAAATATTTACTTAATTACAGAAACAGAGTAAAAATTCTCTGTAACTGCATGCACAGAGTTGCTGCTTATGTATAGTGTTCCAAATCAGTCACTTACATTATGAGGTTTACTTTCAGTTAGGATGCTACCTTAGAAGACGACTGTCTATGTAGGCAGTAATCAACAAGCCAGGTCACATGGGCTTGGAACAGAGATGAAATGTACAAAGACATCAACCCTGGCAACTAATGAAGTGAATAATGATCGGTCGTTTAATCAGAAACCCACCTGGAATTTCAGGTTCTAAACTATCACAACTGTCTCTACTGTCCACCCCATAGTTGTTTCAGGCTCAAGGCCATGTGTTTGAGAGTGGCATTCTCTAAAGTCAACAAGCAAGCGCACATATCAAAGAGAACAGTCTATTGGCTCATGAAGTGCAGTGCAGCGATACTATCAGCAGGTGAGATCTTTTCAATGGGCTGGTGTTTCTCTGTGTTTGCCGCAGCTGTGGGCCGCTGATAAGAGGGGAAACGCTTTGGCTTAAGAGGAGAGGGGGTGGTGAGGCGAAGGAGGACAACTCACAGCTGAGACAGATTTGATGGCACAGGTTTATTGAGCAAACTCTTAAGTACATGGAAAGAGTTTTGGTTCTGCTTTTTTTCCTCAACATGACATTACACTGCTACATATTGATAATGTTTACACGCTTTTCTCAAGTTTTTACAAGTTTTCTTGCATGTCCACACATTTTTGTACTTTTTTTGGTTACAGCAAAGAGAGACAAGAAATGATACAGAATGATCTCACAGTGGAACCAGAAACAGTTGTTTGTCTTTTCTTTAGCTAAAATCGGTCTGTGCTTACCAAAATGCGAAACACTGCCCCCAGCGGCCAAAGCAGTAAGTGTTGTTTGGTGCATGGGCATGTGTGAGCTCCATTTTCCAGGTGAAATATCCACAGAGGGGTGCCAAAAGCTAGTTGTGAAACAAGTTGTTTTCAACTGTACAGGAAGTAATGCAGTGTAGAGGAATGCATATCTTTTTTAATTGAATCCCCCAACCCAAACTCCATAACCTAACCGTCAACAAAGCAACTATTTAATGTTAGATGGAAAATGCAACCACTAAATTCGCAATGTGAATGTGATTACTTTCTGGTTTCAATGCGGTATCTGAAACCGGGTCTCCCACACTGCGGACGCAACCCGCTTCTGGTTGCACCACAAGGGAATGTAAACAGAAGAGCAGATGCAAAAATATCTGATAGGAGATGGCGCTTGTCAGTGTGTCGACATAATGTGGCCGATCCTAGGGTACCAGAAGAATCATCATACTGACCTCCCAAGTGATCATGTGTTTGAACCACTAACAGACACTCACCAACCACTTTATTAGGTTCACCTAATTATTCATGTGATTATCTAATCAGCCAATTGTGTGGCAGCAGTGTAATGTATAAATTAAAGCAGATACAGGTCAGGAACGACCTGTGATTTTATGCATTGCACTGCTGCCACACGATTGGCTAATTAGATCATTGCGTGAATAAGTAGGTGTACAGGTGTACCTAATAAACTGATCTGTTAGTGTATGTGGTGAAAGCACATGACCAAACAGGAGGTCGGCATGTTGTTTCCGCGTGTTTGCTGCATGTTTTGCTGAGCATAATTTGTGATGCAGACATGAATGGTATCCCATAATCGTGTGGCTTGTTGGTGAGCAATATTGGGAATAGTAAAATAATTAGACAGAATTAGATTGAATATCATAGAGCTGGGCCAGTAAATAACCACATAGCAACCATACAGAACTCCCTAGCAACCTCTTAGCAATGTGCTAAAAAACAATCAGAACTCCTTATAAACCAGCAACTCCCTGACAGTCACCTGACTTTTGCATAGAAAAGCACCACTCACATCTTCTCTATAAAATGTCAAATGCACTTTTGACTTCAAAATCTGATGATGGACAAATTATCTCTCTTTGGATTGATTGAAGCTGAAGTACTTTACTGATCCCAATAGGAAATTCATAAAACAGTTTGTATGACAATGAAATAATGAGTATGACTCAATAAGTATTACTGAATACTAAACTAAAATCTAAGCATTAAAGGATGAGGTGATTAAATCGGCACCCGTAGTTGAGATTTTTAGCCTTTAAAGTCTCTTTAAATAGACAAGCAAACTCCTTATGACCAAGCCCATGTTTACTTAATGATTAATTTACCATAGAGCAAATAAAGGGAACTTGTGTTCGTTCAGTGAAAAGAAACTAAACACATATCTGGTTCATATTTAACTTTATTAAATGGAAACAATACTTCCACACTGTGACGTGCACAGAATGGGGTCAGCAGGGGATTTCTTTATCAGCACGGAATGTCAAAGTATGCCAAAACATGCGTATGCATTATTATTTAAGCGACTCAAGGGCAAGCATACAGTAATTTACCCATTTATTTTCTGCCAGGTAACATGTATAATAAATAATATGTAGCCTAAATGTTCACATACTTTGAACTAACGTTTGATGCTACTATAATTTTATAAATACTTTAGAATCCAGAAATTCATTGCTTGCATAGATTTTTTTTTTATTTCTGAAACATATTGTTAGCATTTTGGCTGTGTACTCACAGAACGACACTGACACACCAACACAGAATTATAAATGCAAACCAACACAGGTCAGATAAAATATCCACTCTATATATAGTGTTGTAAGTTCATCAACAGATTAATACTCGATTGCTACAACATTGCCAACATCACATGGCACACCTGCAGTGTAGACAGCTTTATTAATTTTAATGGGAGCGGTAGCATCGTTTTCAGTGATAGAAATTTAAGTCTCCTATAGAATACTGCCATTAACCTAAGGAGCTTTCTGATTCAGGCAAATCCAGTTTAGTTTTTATTTAAACTAATAGACTAATCACTATCAGAAAAATACTATGGTATTATTATTGATGGAATGATTATATTCATATTTCATGATACTGTCATAGTACCCACAGATACTTAAAAAAATACCATGGTTTTACTATGACACATGTCAAAAACAAAGTGCCTTTTTTTTATCCTTTCACCCCTGTCCCTGCTGAGGTCTGTGCATGCCACTGCTTCCACATGAGACACGTCCACTGGCTTTATCTCTATGTTTGTCTGTATTGGTTTCTATCCAAAAATGTTCCATGCAAGACTTGCACTAGGTATGTCTTCATTACTATATGTTTTGATACAAACTAAGTTTTCTGACATTGCACATTTCTGCTGTTGTTGTCTTAATGAAGAAGTCTGTAAAACTGACTTTTCTTGAGTGGAAAAGTTGGGTGAGTAAATGTGTTTTTGTGAAATGAAATAAAATATTTTTAAATATAAGTAGGTTTTTACATTTTCTGAGTAGTGTTTACCAATCCATTATGGTGGTTGCTATTGGGTTGCAAAGGTGATCTGGGAGATTGCCAAGTGGTACCTTAAGGTTTCTATACAATATAAAATGTTTAAACCAAAATAAAACTTGGGTCCCTCCTTCAACGCACATTGGATTTGTTTTTCATCACCTGCCATCGAGACCAGTTGCTTCGGAAAGACCTTAGTCAGGGTAGACAAAATATTAATTTTAACACAAGCATAAACAAGGCTGTAAAGGCCAAATTATTCTTGCATCAGACACGAACGCGTGACAAAAATTTCACCATCAGCAAAGTGCTCGAGAACTGAATGCGTGTGGCCTGATTTTTCTAACCACACGTACTCTGAACACACATATGCATGCACTTGGAATTATTTGCACTAATAAGTGGGTCCACAAGGTGGCAACGCTTTCAGTTGAGCCATTGCATCGCCAACCACTTGTGAATGCTCGCACAGCCTAACAAAGTATACTTTGAAAAGCTAGCGTTCGACTGTACGCATAGTGTGCACGTCAAAACCGAAGTATACTTGGACTTAAGGGATGGACGTTCAGTTTATTCAATATGCCGCACTGTCTTAGGGTCCTATGTCATGTCTAATTTTCAAAACCCATGTTTTCCAGAGGTGGAAAATAAAGATTTTATTTACAGTGTTTCGTTCTTTGAATGATCGACACCAATGTGAGTAAGAAAATGTCCTGGTCATATTGAACACCAAAGCAATACAAAAAATTATGAAATTATAATTGGCAACATTTAGGATGGATTAGCAATTTTTTTGTATTTTACCTCCCAGTAGACGTTCCGGATGTTTTACATTTACTGCATTTACATTTACTCAATGAAAAAGTGGATGAGCCATTGGACATTTTCACATTAAACTTGATGAGCTTGTCACACAGCCATTATTCCAGGCATAATTGGCAGATGTATGATAACCCCAATTATCTTAATGACTTGACTGTTGGTGTCAGAGAAGACTGTAAAACCCCTTCTTCAGGCAACATCAGTCACTTGATAGTCCCTCACTTTTCTTCAGATCACTGTTGTCTTCAGGGTAGGGAGCGCCCTGCGAGACAGTGACATCAGAGTTCCTGTGGTTCCTGCAGATCATGGCAGCTGCTTTCTCATGCTGATTACACATTCCCCAGCTCGACTTCAAACATACAGCAGTGACTGCCCATGGCCTTGATCTTCTGCCTCTTAATAATAGGCTCGCTAGACTGGCAAGTGAAGGCCCGACTGGCCCGGGGTGAAGGGGTGAAAAATTATCAGCAGGCTGGGAATGTGCCCTTCACCTCCAGGACATTCCTGCTATTTAAACCTGGTATTCTTTGGAGCAGATTCCCAGCCACAACCGCAGCAAGCAGAGATGTGTTACACATGCACTTGCACACACACCCACACACACACTGAGGTTGGGGTTTTTGGTTTTGGCAGGTTCAATGGAAGATGAGACAGAGTGGGTCTCTCATTCTTAAAATGAAACTTTAGCTGTTCATAGTCAAGTTTTAGTCCAAAGTTAGTGAAAGATGGGTTTGTGCCATTCATGTATTTAAGGCTTCCACTATTGTTTGTAGGGCCATTCATAATTTTCTAAATTTTGCAAATGTTTTTTTGTCCTCATAGTGTTCAGGGAGCACTATTGCTGTATGAAGCTCCTATCACATCTAGTTGTTTTCTGGAGTTTTTTGTCGACTGAAATTTTCATGGAAATATGTTTTCAATATTCCATCTGTGAAACGATCCAAAACAATTTAAACAACATTACAACTTAAGGGAGGCCTGGGACGCTCAGCAAGTAAAGACACTGACTACTACACCTGAGTGTGCTGAGTGACTCCAGTCAGGCTTCCTAAGCAACGAATTGGCCCGGTTGCTTGGGTGGATAGAGTCATGTTGGGTTAACCTACTCGTGGTCGCTACAAAGTGGTTCTCACTCTCGGTGGGGTGTGTGGTGAGTTGTGCGTGGATGCTGCAGAGAATAGTGCGAGCCTCCACACACGCTAGGTCTCCACGTTAATGCGCTCAACAAGCCACGCGATAAGATGTGCAAATTGCCGGTCTCAGGCATGGAGGCTTTGTCCTCCGGCACCCTGATTGAGGCAAGTCACTACGCCACTACGAGGACCTAGAGCACATTGGGTATTGGGCAGAAACGAGGAGAAAAAAAAAATGTACAACCCACTGAAGAGTCTATTCCCAACAGCCTTGTTGTCATCCCTCGCACAATTTAAAGATGGCGCTACTGTGAAAACTGTAGGTAGACCAGATATTAACAACACTGAGCAAATGGATCCAGTTTCATTACTTGCAAAATGACAGTGCGAACAGCCAGTCCAAAAGATCAGATTTGAAAAAAACAAATGGGAATTGAGTACAATGTGAACTAAGCTGTAATGTCTTTGAGATCGAATAGTTCTCATGCTTAAAAAAGTTAACTGAGGATGCCCAGTATGCTGACTTCCTCTCATCTGTGTCGTGAATGTCAGGTATTGGACGAGTGAATCTGGTTCCTCTGCAGTCAACAGTGACCAGCCCCAGGGACATGGCACTTGCTGCAGTGATCTGCAGTGCTCTGGCCACTGTCCTCCTGGCCCTCTTCATTCTCTGTGTGATCTACTGTAAGAGACAGCTGCTGGAGAAAAAACCTGGTAATTCACGTCAACTGTCTTTAATCCTCTCTGATAGAATTTTGAAATCAAGTGATAGCAATGACTCCAAAAGAGTCATGTTTTATGATTGTAAATCTCATGGGATAATTCCATGCAAATTTCATGATTAGCTTTAAAATACAGAGTTTAAGTATATTACTTAATTAACATATTTGATAACCCCTTTACATGTAAAACTTACATGGTAACCAAAGTTTCTACCAAAAATCACTCCATAGCTAATGCTATTCATTTAAGACAACTCACAGAATACATTTAAGGTGTTACAATGGACACAACAAGTTGGTAGGTCTGTTGAACATATATCAAACATATAGGCTAAAGATACAAACTACAACTTTGCCCCTGCCTCAGATGACTTATTATTCGCCTCATCAGCTTGTTAGTGGAGACTCCAAGACCTGAATTGGGTGTTAGAAAATGTAGATATACAAAATGTGCAGTGTTGGCAGGCCTACAGGAACAGACTTGGGAACCACTGTGTTAAAGCATTTCTTTCAGTAACCTTTCACAACAAACGTGTTCTCGCACAAAAAAGTAGGACACCACAACGAATAGAACAGAACGCAGGTGTCTCGAAATGTGTACATTGGAAGTTATTTTTAACTTTTTAACATGGCATTTAAAAATGCTGCACTTCTTTGAGAGATGCTAAAAACACAGTGAAACGTGACACAGTTAACAAAAGACACACATAGATGAATGTTTATATGGTAAACAATTGAAAATGCATGAGCGGACACAAAAAACCTTTGCTTGAACAGCCCCTTATTACAATGACACTGAACTAGCTGAAGTTTCTCGAAGTTACCTCTCAAAAATGCAGTCTTGTGTTTCAGTTGATTGTAGGTATATATTAACTTTATCCAGCATTGTTTGTTCTATCTGTCCTTAAATATTAGGATACTGTTTAAATGAGTGAAAACCGCTCCAAATTATTCCATTTGAGAGCAGTCCGAATGAACTAACAGGATGAATCACAAATTGATTCAGACCATTTTGCAAGCATGTTTAGCCATTTCACTGAAAAGAACCAACTAAAAGAATGATTCATTCGCAAATCGGGCATCGCTGATTCTTTTAAACAGACAACATCAGTACAGGACACACGTAATTTTTGATGAAATAGTCTCAGAGAAATTTTTTCTTCAGGTCCGTTGGGGCTCTCAAGGTACGCACAGTGCGTACGGCCATACAGCTGCAGGCGCCACTGAGTAATAACATTAAATATATGTTGTGGGTATAGTGATTCATCTCATAATAATAAATAAATAGGATGCATTTTAAGTAATGAGGTAATTAACACGTTTGTAAAGCAGTAGATTTTCCCAGTGTTCAGCTCTTTCTGTTCATGCAGCTCAAGTGGGGAAATGCCTTAACATACTGGATTATATGAATAAATTCTTCCTAGAAGTTTCTTCTTCCATAAACAGAAGTTCTTCTAGATGATTCTTCTTCTATTTGTGCACAGTTAATATCTTGCAGTATTGTTTTTTTTATTTTATTTTTGTCAAGATTTAAAAAAAAAAAATTAAATCGTTAAATTATGGGAGCCTGGTTAGCTCAGCAAGTAAGATGACTACCACACCTGGAGACGCTAGTTCGAATCCAGGGCGTGCTGAGTGACTCCAGCCAGGCTTCCTAAGCAACTAATTGGCCCGTTTGCTAGGGTGAGTAGAGTCACATTGGGTTAACCTCAATATAATTTGGTTCTTGCTCTCGGTGGGGCACGTGGAAAGATGTGCGTGGATGCCATGGAGAATAGCGTGAGCCTCCACATGCGCTAGGTCTCCGCGGTAACGCGCTTAACAAGTCATGTGATAAGACGCATGGATTGATGGTCTCGGACATGTAGGCAACTGAGATTCTTCCTCCACCATCCGGATTAAGTCACTACACCACCACGAGGACCTAGAATGCATTGGGAATAGGGCATACCAAATTGAAAGGGGAGGAAAAAGAAAATCATTCAATTATCAATTAACTTTTTCTTTTCATATCAGTTATCATTAATGAAAAAAACATTATCAATATTTTTTGTCATTAGTTTAATTTACAAGATTTATACTGATACAATCCCCTTGAATTAGACAAGGGGGTGACAGGTGGTGCTGAAAAGGAGGAGGGTTTCAGACAGAAAACTCTCGTAGCCCGCTCCAGTGAAACTGGCTAGCCTGCCAACAACACAGGCTATTTACATTTTAGACAAAGAGAGAGTAAGCAAGTTAATTTGCAAATAGATTACATGTCAAAGGACCTACCAGCTTGTACCATTAGAATATGCGAGCCAATTGGCAAACAGATTACATGTTCAAAGGACCAATACGTGACTCGAGGCTATGCATTACAGAGATTTAAACACAGTTATGGTTAAGGTAAAATTCTTACCAGTTGTAAAATCACTATGATGTATGGTTTCTTGTGTTTTATTGCTTTATTTAAAACTTGGTCCAATAACACAATTATTTTTTTTTTTTTTTATGTTTTTGTTTATGTGCCCGACATCTCAGTTTACTTGCGGTCTCACGAGGGTCCGTATGTGGGGTCCGAGTTGTCTTGTCTGGATCAGAGAGTGCTCGAGTTCTCCCAGCGGCCGTGTTGTCACTGCCGTCACATTTCAGGACAGACCTGCGGTTAGTTTCACACACCTTTCACAAGTCTTACTAACAAACTGCTAAATTGTCTGAGTGCAATGAGGAATCTTGTGTTCACTCTGGCTAAGATAACAACTGGACGAGTCGAGACGTGTAAATTATGATCAATAATGATCTGTCAAAAGAATATTTAATTATTTACACAAAGTTGGAGAGTCACAGAAAAATTATTGCCATGACATGGTATTATATTGTGTGTATTTTTCCAGGTCCTGTACACCTGATCCCATCTCTGTGCTGTGATGACACCTGGAGCCAGGGCTGTGGTTGGGAGAGTCGTCCCTTTCACTCTCAAAGCAGTCTCAATGAAGGGTGGGTCTTTCAACCAGAACTAACCAATTAAATTAAAGTGAGGTTAAAGAATCAGATTTGGGCTCGTGCCATTTCAGTCTGACAGATTTCAAGTAGGTAAAGCTGCTGGCCGGAGACCTCCAAATGGCGGCGGAATCTCCAAAAGAGGTTGGGGTCACTCCGAAAGGGGGTTGTGCCAACTCCAAAATTTATTTAAATTGTCACCATGTATATGTCTACCAATAGAAAACTTAATTTCAAAAACAATTTGCGATTCTTTGTCCTGAAACTTCCATATTTGAATGTGCTAAACTCAAGTTCTGCTATCTTTCTCATGCAGTTTCCCGAAAAACATACAGTGAGGAAAATAAGTATTTGAACACCCTGCTATTTTGCAAGTTCTCCCACTTAGAAATCATGGAGGGGTCTGAAATTGTCATCGTAGGTGCATGTCCACTGTGAGAGACATAATCTAAAAAAAAAAATCCAGAAATCACAATGTATGATTTTTTAACTATTTATTTGTATGATTCGGCTGCAAATAAGTATTTGAACACCTGAGAAAATCAATGTTAATATTTGGTACAGTAGCCTTTGTTTGCAATTACAGAGGTCAAACGTTTCCTGTAGTTTTTCACCAGGTTTGCACACACTGCAGGAGGGATTTTGGCCCACTCCTCCACACAGATCTTCTCTAGATCAGTCAGGTTTCTGGGCTGTCGCTGAGAAACACGGAGTTTGAGCTCCGTCCAAAGATTCTCTATTGGGTTTAGGTCTGGAGACTGGCTAGGCCACGCCAGAACCTTGATATGCTTCTTACAGAGCCACTCCTTGGTTATCCTGGCTGTGTGCTTCGGGTCATTGTCATGTTGGAAGACCCAGCCTCGACCCATCTTCAATGCTCTAACTGAGGGAAGGAGGTTGTTCCCCAAAATCTCGCAATACATGGCCCCGGTCATCCTCTCCTTAATACAGTGCAGTCACCCTGTCCCATGTGCAGAAAAACACCCCCAAACCATGATGCTACCACCCCCATGCTTCACAGTAGGGATGGTGTTCTTGGGATGGTACTCATCATTCTTCTTCCTCCAAACACGGTTAGTGGAATTATGACCAAAAAGTTCTATTTTGGTCTCATCTGACCACATGACTTTCTCCCATGACTCCTCTGGATCATCCAAATGGTCATTGGCAAACTTAAGATGGGATCTTGACATGTGCTGGTTTAAGCAGGGGAACCTTCCGTGCCATGCATGATTTCAAACCATGACGTCTTAGTGTATTACCAACAGTAACCTTGGAAACGGTGGTCCCAGCTCTTTTCAGGTCATTGACCAGCTCCTCCCGTGTAGTTCTGGGCTGATTTCTCACCTTTCTTATGATCATTGAGACCCCACGAGGTGAGATCTTGCATGGAGCCCCAGTCCGAGGGAGATTGACAGTCATGTTTAGCTTCTTCCATTTTCTAATGATTGCTCCAACAGTGGACCTTTTTTCACCAAGCTGCTTGGCAATTTCCCCGTAGCACTTTCCAGCCTTGTGGAGGTGTACAATTTTGTCTCTAGTGTCTTTGGACAGCTCTTTGGTCTTGGCCATGTTAGTAGTTGGATTCTTACTGATTGTATGGGGTGGACAGGTGTCTTTATGCAGCTAACGACCTCAAACAGGTGCATCTAATTTAGGATAATATATGGAGTGGAGGTGGACATTTTAAAGGCAGACTATCAGGTCTTTGAGGGTCAGAATTCTAGCTGATAGACAGGTGTTCAAATACTTATTTGCAGCTGTATTATACAAATAAATAGTTAAAAAATCATATATTGTGATTTCTGGATTTTTTTTTTAGATTATGTCTCTCACAGTGGACATGCACCTACGATGACAATTTCAGACCCCTCCATGATTTCCAAGTGGGAGAACTTGCAAAATAGCAGGGTGTTCAAATACTTATTTTCCTCACTGTAATTTATTTTATGAGCATTCTGTTCAATATTTAATCACCTGAAAGTAATTATTTAAAATAATTAATCACAATTAATTAACAGTGTTGCTTGTTATGGAAAATAGCATTACCTGTGGGTTATTTCATCCCACCATCAATTATCTTCCAGAAAGTGGCACTAAGATTGGCTTCTTATTCTAAGTGGAATGTTTTTGAGGTTGTTAGTCCCCTGGAATTGTTTGCACGCCATGACTATGTGTAATACTTTATGCCACACAGCTTGCTCGCAGTGTACAAACATTGTCACACACACCTTATAAGCTGACTATTTTATGGGAAAAAGAGAAGTTTTTGTTTGTATTTGTCAGAGGATAAATATAATGCTTGTTACTTTTTTGAAAAAGTAACTTTGGTATTATGGTGTAAATTAAAAAAGTAACATTACTTTTCTCGATAATGCCAAAAAGTAATCTGATTATTTTCAGTAATCTGAAATAGAAAACATGTTGCTTACAACACATTCCTCCCAACACCAATTATACACTGAGAAATGTAACACTTCAAGTTATTTCCCCAACAGACTGGTGAATCCATCACTGGGAACGAGTCAAGAAGATGTGGGTTGTGCACCACAGCCTCTCTTAGAAGATGTGTCTCTCTCTGAGGCATGGCCCCCCGCACAGAACTGCAGAACCACAGACCATCTCCGCTTCAGCTCAGAGTCCACACAGAGATGTTCCTCCAGTGAAGATGATGTAGAACATGACCTCCAAAGCTCAGGCCTTGTTTCAGCAGATCTTGAGGACGGATCAAACAGACGGCTTCTATAACAGCACCAACTGTCTATAATTGAAGGTGAATGCTCCTAGAGGTAAAACTAATTATGACAAATTAATTCAAACCACTTTTAAGGACAATCTCCATGTGGATCAATTGTCTGGATTAAGGCCTTGATACTGCAGCCCTCTAGTTACCAGTCCAAATCTTAACTACATTAGAAATAAACACTACATTGGTGCTTGACCATGCACCATTCATCTGGACACACACACACACACTGAAAATGTGTTTCGTCGTCTTTCTCCTGCAGTCTGTGACAGCTCACCAACAGCGGTCTAACAAAGACTTTATTAATAAGTGTCAACAAAACCACAAAAAGACAAAACAACTCTGAGAAGCTGAGGGAAGCTTTTTGGAGGTCTTTTGTAAAGGAAGCATTATAACTAGCCTCTAGTTATATATCCCAGCACTGACTACCTTTTCAGGTGGGTTGAAGTTAAGGTTACTCTGCAGGTATTAGTTGCAGCTGTGACCTCAGTGGTAAATTCCATGTAGATCAAACTGTTCATGGCGAAGACTGAAATCTTCAGTGTGTTAAATTGTAGATATTGTATCATAGTAAATAGGACAATATTTTTTATAATGGAGATACTGCATTGCATTATGTGCCTTCACTCTTGCTATTGGTAATGATGTTTGTTAAACTTTAAGAATTTTGTTGCTCGTCAAATTTGTAAATAAAACTTGATAAACTTTGCAGGAGTGTTATTATTTCACATCATCATAAATGATAAGTGAACATGCTTGAATACTGCCATGCAATATTCATTTGAAACAGTTTTATTACAGAATTATCTGAAAATTATACACACGTTGTCATATAAAAACACATACAGTATTTTCAGAGATTCAATCAGAGGCCTGAGTTAATTCACATTTTCATTTTTTTGCACTACACAGTAAATACTTTTCATAATACTTATGAAAATATGTCCAGGTCATATTTCTAAATTTGAAAATTAAATGTTGCCTATAGAAAATTAAGCCGATTTTAAGGACCATTAAATGTTTTCGCATTGTGACATTATTTTCATAACATTTAAAGAGATAATTTTTGGGTGAACTAAGATTTCTCATCATTTACTCACTCTCATGCCATCCCAGATGTGCTTGACTTTCTTTCTTTTGCGGAAAACAAACAAAGATTTTTAGAGGAGTATTTCAGCTCTGTAGGTCCAAATAATGCAAGTGAATTGGAACCAAAAATTAGAAGCTCCAAAATGCACATAAAGAAACCATAAAATGAATCCATACGACACCAGTGGTTTAAGCCAAGACTTTAGAAGCAATTTGATAGGTGTGGGTGAGAAACAGATACATTTTTAAGTCTTTTTTTTATTTTGTAAATTCTCCTCCCTGTCCAGTAGGGGGAGATATGCATGAAGAATGTGAATCACCAAAAACAAGACTGAAAGTGAAATTGGAGATTGAATGAGCAGGGAGGAGAATTTATAGTATAAAAAAGAACTTACATACTGATATGTTTCTCACCCACGGCCATCATATCACTTCTGAAGACATGGATTTAACCACTGGAGTCGTATGGATTACTTTTATTCTGCCTTAATGTACTTTTGGAGCTTTAAAATATTGGCACAAATTCACTTGCATTATATGGACCTACAGAGCTGAAATATTCTTCTAAAAACCTTCATTTGAGTTCAGCAGAAGAGAGAAAGTCTTACACATCTGTGATGACAAAAGAGTGAGTAATTGATGACAGAAATTTTCTTTTTTGGGTGAACTCTTTAAGCTAATTTCTGGCATGCTTTTTTCAAGACATTTTTCATTAAAATACTTCCATACATTTCCTCCCAAATTCTCATTACTTTAAGACATCTGGATGATTTTTGTTTTCTTTTTAGCATTTTGTAATGTCAATATAATTTTCAATTATGATTCTCATTACTGTAATAGTTTTTACTGAATAACAGTAAAAGTTTAATAAAATACATTTTAATACTACAATGATTTACAATTATACATATTTTTGTTTCATATTACGGTAATGAGAGTACCACTTTTCTGCATTACGATAAGGAGAGAAAATGTGCTTAATTGTCTAAATGTCACAATGCAAAAACATTTTAAGGGTCTTAAAAATAGGCTTTGTTTCCAGAATGCAAAATATAATTTCCTATTTCTTTCGAGTGTGGGGAGGGAGGGACATGACCAAAGTATGTTTTTGACAGATTTTGTGAGATTCACCCAAATAAATAAATATCCCACAGGGCACATCTGTGAAATCACTGGTTTTTCTACTTAAATTGTTGCAGTTCAGCCTTCTGAGGCCATGATGAACATTTCAAAGTCAGGGTCGAGGTCAGACACAAGAGCATTGGCAAAGTCCTCGATGGAGAGTCTTTTCTGCAACATGTCTGGACATGAAACAAGAGGGGCAAATTCCAGCAATTACATATACACTATCAAGTTTCTGCACTATGAAAGTAATTAAAGTAAATATAATTGTCCCGTGTACTTTTATTACTTGTTTAGTTAAAGGTTTACCATATATTTTGCCTTGGCATTAAAGCGAGTCTAACATTCTGAGTAACATCTCCTTTTGTGCTCATGGAAGAAAGTCAGTCACACAGGTCTGAAACAACATGAGAGTAAATTATGACAGGATTTTCATTTTTGGTGAACTGCTTTGGACGAGTAGCATTTCCTCTGGCAGAGAAGTAGGGCTCAGGTTTTATCTTCACTGTGTCACATTTTAAAATGACAATATCATCTACCACTTGTTCACACATAGGAAATTCTTCCCAGCACTGTGAATGCAGTGGCGGCAGTATCAGTGTGTGTTGCCCTGATTGCGCTCTAGATTTACAATTCCTCTACACTGGTGCTTTGAAGTCTGCTCATTTCCCCTTGTAGAGCTGCCAATGTAAATACACCCTCCTCCCTTCCCCCTTCCCTGCATGGGTCACTTCTAACACACACACACACACACACACACACACACACACACACACACGGAGGAGTCCAAGTCCACACAAAGCAAAAGGCAGCACAGTTACCAAGAGTTCTGATGCAACAACATTCTTACCCACAAACCCCATATACCCCCTGTTTTGTATGTGTGCATGCCAAAACTACAAAATCTCTAATGACTTATACAAATTAGGCATGTAAATATTCACTCTGAAATAATGTAATGCATCATAAACCTGAAATTTGGCCACAATATTGCACAATTCGAATTATTCAGCATAATTATATATATATATATATATATATATATATATATATATATATATATATATATAAATATATATAATTATGTATATATATATATATACATATATATATATATATAATATATATATATATATATATATATATATATATATATATATATATATATATATATTTTATATAAAAAATAAAATATGAGTGGTATTGTTGAAACTGTTATACATGTCCTTAAAGTCTGGTTAAAAATACGTAAAATACTGAGTGTTTAAGCATGTGTTAAATGCATAACATTCTTGAGTGAATAGCAAGTACTGAAATGCATAAACTGCTGTGAATGTTATGAGCATCTATTAAGATGATGTATGCCAGGGGTGTCCAAATTACGGCCATGGACCATCTGCGGCCCTCAGACTGCTCTGATGCGGCCCGCGCGATACTTTACAAATGCATAGAACAGAATTAAGCTCACTATGGAAAAATGTAATGAAATTCTTAATCTGGGCACTGGAAGTCGCTATCATGCAGCCGCTATTCACAGTGCATCTTCTCCACTAGTGCACTCTCTGTCGTCACCAGCTTCATCCACTGGCATAGTTCAACGGGAGTTTGGAATAATCCTTATTTCCAAGGATGAGCGCCCCGCAGAAAAAATTATGCATTTATTAAAGGATTGACATCAGGTTAGATACTTTACTCATGTACTTGTTCTTCTTAAAATATCCCCATACTGAATGAGTAGAGCTGCTGTTGTGCGAGCGGCTAAACAGAGTTTATTGAGCGTACACAGAAACACACGAACCGAGCATACTCTTCCACAATGTCCTCTGTAACACTGGTAAGTATACTGTAATTAATTGGTTCGTTCTGATATTTCATTGAAACAAGAAAAAGATTCACAGGCTTCCCAGCGGCATTTGAGTGAGGACGCACTGTAGAGAAGAGCGCTTAAAAGTCGCCATGAAACGGAAGTTATGTGTCTTATTTAGATGTCATCATTCCTATACCCTATTCAATATGAAGACATTTACCCTCAACTGTGAGAGCTTCAGAAGGCTGAAAGGTGATAATGGTAAGTCAAAATGTTTATTTTTTAAGTGATTCTTATCGTAAAATCTGCTTGGAATTGACACTACAACATGGATTGTGCTCCTTTGAAGTATGATCAGCGTCAGTTAGAACACAGCCAGACAAGTGTTCTCATTCTAGAAAGCATTTGATTGGTGAAATTTTCTCATGCAATCCGTGTCATCATGACTGTGACTCGGAGTGTCAAGCCAGAAGAGAATGACTGCTGATTCTAAATGCTTATACCTTCTGAAAACGAATTTGGTCAGCATTTTGAAGTACACTATATTTGATGAACATAACAGGAATAAATATAGACTAAAAGCAGCAAAGCTTTAATTTTGATTTCATGGCGATTTTAAAACACATGCACATCTGTGCCTGATGTGTGCACGCAGCTTGCACATGCACATATACTAAATAAAATGAAGCACAATTTTTGATCAAATTAAAATCATATTTGTAACACAAGTAACAACAGAACAGAAGTTATTGTATAGCTACAGAGAGCAATTCCTTGCATCACTTCATAAAGTGATAAAATGTAATCAGATTCTGATTATTGTGATGGGTCACACCCAACACTCAATAGCAGATCTGTATGTTCTTTTCAGTGTCACTGAATGGATGTCAAAAAGATAAAAATGTGAATAAGTGAGTATAATATTTTGTAAAAGATGCATCACTCTTCCATTATAAGAGTTCTTTGTTAGTGAAATATCCTATCCTTTATTTACATGTAGGGCCTACAGACAGGGGCGCAACTACCCAG
The DNA here is from genome assembly GCF_025860055.1 of Xyrauchen texanus. Classification (NCBI taxonomy): domain Eukaryota; kingdom Metazoa; phylum Chordata; class Actinopteri; order Cypriniformes; family Catostomidae; genus Xyrauchen; species Xyrauchen texanus. The sequence goes on along the minus strand of NC_068313.1, from coordinate 11,680,354 downwards.
TGTTAGAGGGGTATGCAGCAACAATATTTTAAAAATAAAAAATACTGTATATATATATATATATATATATATATATATATATATATATATCACACACAGTATATATATATATATATATTATTATAATCAATGTTAACAAATAATAAATAGTTACAAACAGAATAAACAGTTAGAACTAGTCAGTCACTGATTCTCGATGCCCAATCCAAGTAACAATGTTGCTACCAAACATTCAAAAGCGCTCTTTAGTTTCTACTAAATTGTAACATGGCGTGCCTTTTCACTTGCCCATATATCTAGTTTTGCATAGAATGAAATGGTTCGTGCCACACTGTTTTCAATTGAAATGACTGCTAATTGGGTTAAGCGATCATTACTCATGTTGGAACGAAGGTATGTCTTTATCAGCTTTAGCTTGCTGAATGATCTCTCCGCAGAGGCAACTGTCATAGGCATTGTCAGGAAAACTCTCAGGGCTACTGTTACATTTGGAAAATAGGTTGGTCAACATAACTTCAAAACATACTGGACATTTAGTTTTGTGTAGTCTAACTAATATAACTCCTACCTGATGTCATCACTGGTCTCCTCTATACTTGATGCCATCGCCACCATCATGTCTGTCTCTTCATTGTCAAACAAACATTATGTAATAGATTTTCCATATTACTTTTTCCATATCAATAATATTAATAAATTAATATGTTGGTATCAAGTGGCTCCCTCTACACTTCCACCTAATGTTAGACCTACCTGTTGCCTTCCCCTGTCTTTCCTGATCCACCATCCTCACACCTGAAAGAAATGAACTCACTGTTAAATAAAGCAGCCTAAATTCAATTCTTAAATCAGCCTAGTGATGGCATCATATAAGACAACTATTATGCAGTAAGGTTGTGCTGCTGTTGAAATGACATTGCCATATTTGTACTTTTTAAAATCCAAAATGTTACACACACACACACATATATATGTAATTACAGGGTCACATCTCTCTCTTCCTTTAAAGGTCTGTGCTATATATATATATATATATATATATATATATACACACACACACACACACACACACACATAGCACAGATTTTTAAAGAGAGAGAGAGAGAGATGTGACCCTACCATAGGGTTTAACCAAAATCTAAATGTAAATATCAGCAACATTATTTTGCATTAAGTTAGCAAACACTTGCCAGTCTGTTAACATTAATATTTGCAAGCCTCCAAGTTTGCTAGCAAATCTATGCATGATTCCATGGTAAACCAGAGATATTGCATTAGTTGTTTTCCAGATTCTTGTAATTTATCGTACATGCTTCCTTATATTTTTCAGTTTTCAGCTCAGCAACCTCGGTTTTGCATATTCTAAGCTAGCTAGCTACATATTCTGGCTGCTACATTCCCAGTCTTAGCTAACGCTAGCTAGTCTGTTAACATGAATATTTGCAAACTTCCAAGCACAGATGTCACACTTTAAATCCTACCTGTTGCCTTTCACCATCCACTTATTAAGCTGCTGTCGCATCCCTTACATGCAATCTCCTTTTCCCTCTTTCTTTTTCTGTTTTTAGCCCCCGACAGCTTTTTTGCTTTATCCATCTTTGAGTTTTAACGACAACTCACTCCTGCTGCTCACTCAGCGCTCGCGTCGCGATATTACCCTTCTGTCAAAATAAATTCTATGATAGAATCTTATGAGGGCGCCGGCGCCTACTCTAGCCTGTTAGTCCTCTAAAATGTATATAACTTTTTTTATATTTAACTTATATAACTTTTATATAAATTTTATATAAATTTATAAAACTTTTTTTTTACCATCGCTTTGGCGCCCCCATGGTGCGGCGCCCCTATGCGCCGCATATAGCGCATACCCACTTTTTGCGCCACTGCCTACAGAAGCATACCATAGAGCACAAATTATGATTAAAACTGGCATTAAATTAAGCGAACAATATAAAGATTATGCTTAGTGAAAATCTAGCAGCTTCTAGCCAATTTTTATTTTCGTCCCATTTTCTCCCCAATTTGGAATGCCCGATTCCCAATGCACTCATAATCCTCATGGTGGCGTAGTGACTCGCCTCAATCCTGGTTGTGGAGGACAAATCTCAGTTGCCTCCGCATCTGAGACCATCAATCCGTGCATCTTATCATGTGGCTTGTTGAGCGTGTTACCACAGGGACGTGTGGAGGCTTCACGCTATTCTCCGCGCCATCTAAGCAAAACTCACCACACGCCCCACCAAGAGCGAACCACATTATAGAGACCTGGATTCTAACTCACGACTCCAGGGGTGGCATTCAGCGTCTTTACTTGTTGAGCTACCCAGGCCCCCGCTTCAAGCCATTTTTTTAATTATTACACGGATGCGGCTCCCAGCACTTTATTTTTTTCTGCATTTGGCCCTCGAACGAAAAAGGTTGGACACCCCTGATGTATGCTGAAGCATATGGGTAGGATAATGCCCTGTTTGTATTTTCATGTATTTAAGATACATTGCCTCTACCATATTTCATTTTTGTATTTCATTGTACCATATTTTTTTCTAAGGAGTTTCATTGTGCTGAAATTCATTGAATAATTTTTGCTCTTTTTTTCTTTTTTACTATTCTCTTTTTCTATAGGGCCCCATTGACCGCTGTCCTTTACCCGAGACAGCAGTCAGAATAAAACCCCAAACTATATTTTTGTATCCCATGTTGTTTCTGTATAACCCTCTGGCTACATTAGGTTTTGTCAAAATTAGAGAATGACTTGATAAAAATGGAAGCACTGGTTAGAATGGGTTGACAATCAGTAATGTGATTGTAGCATCATCTGCCATTGTTTTCAAGGTAACTGTAGAGTTATTGAATTAGAGAATAATATTGGCAGGGCAAATAAAAATCTAAACTTCTGGCCTGATTGGTCCAGGCTGAAAAAATTATTATTTTTTTAAACAATGCAGAAAACATTTGATACAATTATAGTAATAATAATAATTTATATTACTGTCTATAATCAATCATATTCATATGCCTTTATGCCGAAACAGTCACACACCAGTTGTCTACAATTTACTTGACCTGACCTGGACATGAAAGAGTCAAACAAAATAAATCTTGCCATTGTGAAGAAAGAAAACTTTATTGCTTGAAGGCACGAGGATAGATTATGATTTTAGTGAGAAATAATCACATGTGTAGTCTTTGCAAAAATATTTGATATGAGACACACATTAATCTCAGAGTGGATCACACTAAACTGGTCTAGTCTGCAGCTTCAGTGCCACTTTCCATAATGACGGCAATTTCCTGAACTTACTCTAGAGGGGATTTTTGAGTGTCCAAACCCATATTTTCTTTTTCCAAACAAAAATATCCATGAAGATCCTTACCTAGTAAGATTTCTTTTTGCTTTTATAGAATTAAAGGACCTGAATTACATCCTCATGTTTAATGGGATCTACACAAATGTTTCTCTTGGTTTTGAGCAGTTTCAGATAAATCTTTTGTGAGATTGATAGTTCTGATGCTCAAGCATTGGGCTATTAAATTAAGGTCCCCTGAACTTAGCGCTAAACAATAATAATAAAAATGATTTCTTGGAATTAAAATGTGTCAATGTGAGTGCCCGAGCAGGAATACACAAAACTATCAGGTTTGAACGAGTTGTGGTAATGATTCTTTTGTACAATTCCTTTGGGCTTTTAGGTGGAGTTTAATGTCTGAGATGAACTATTTTTAATTCCTTTTTACTTTTAAGGGATAGTTCACCCAAAACCAAAAATTCTGTCATAATTTACTCACTCTCGTCATGACCTTCCAAGTCGGCTTCACGGCGATTCCCCAAGTGGAACAAGCGGTTGTGGTGCACCTGTGCCATCACTGACAGCTAAAACCTACAGCGCTGCTGGGCACGCCACTTCCACCTTGCATGCCATGGCGCTCCTGCAGGTGCACCAAGCCAAGGCACTAAGAATACTACACGAGGGTAGTCCTGACCTGGGACTTGCGGGCGTGGCTTGCACTCCCCAACCCGTCGCGCTGGTTGATCAGGACCATCCGACTTGGCTATGTGATTCTGTTTGCCAGACGCCCGCCCAGGTTCAACAGCGTCCGCTTCACTGCGGCGAGAGTGCCACTACCTTGCGTGCGGAGATCGCCACCCTTCTATGGAAGGATGCGATAGAGCCTGTCCCTCCAGCCGAGATGAGGAAGGGGTTATACAGCCCCTACATAATCGTACCCAAAAAAGGCGGCAGGTTGAGGCGAATCTTGGACGTGCAAGTTCTGAACCGGGCCTTGCACAGACTCCTTTTCAAGATGCTCACGCAGATGCATTTTAGCGAGTGTCCGTCATCTGGATTGGTTTGCACGTAATTTCATGTCTTGATTCTTCCTCGACACAGACCCTTTCTCCGGTTTGCCTTCGAGAGTCAGGCATACCAGTACAAAGTCTTCCCCTTCGGCCTGTCCTTGTTCCCTTGCACCTTCACCAAAGTCGCAGAGGCAGCCCTTGCCCCGCTAAGGGAAGTGGGTGTCCACATCTCGATGACTGGCTAATCCAAGCCCACTCGCGGGACTTGTTGTGTGCTCACAGGGACCTGGTGCTCAGGGACCTCAGCCGTTTGGGGCTTCGGGTCAACTGGGAAAATAGTAAGCTCACCCCGGTTCAGAGCATCTCTTTTCGTGGTATGGAGTTAGACTCAGTCTTGATGATACCACGCCTCACCAACAAGAGCACACATTCGGTGCTGCACTGTCTGCATGCGTTCAGACAGAAAACATTGTTCCTGCTGAAATCCTTTCAGAGGCTCCTGGGTCATTTGGCACCCTCAGCGACGGTTACGGCGCTTGGGTTGATGCATATGAGACCACTTCAGCTCTAGCTACAGACCTGAGTCGATAGACAAGCATGGCACAACGGCACATACTGTTTTCTCATCACGCAGGCTTGTCGCCGTCTATTCACCCCCTGGTCAGACCTAGCGTTCCTACGGGCAGGTCGCCAGGCACAACGTGGTTGCCACAGATGCCTCCCAGCATGGCTGGGGCGCCGTGGGCACTCAGTTGCCGGCCCTTGGCCGGCATGTGTCTGTCTTGGCACATCAACTGCCTAGAGTTGATGGGGGTACTACTTGCCCTGAGAAGGCTATTGCCTTTGATCCAGGGCAAACATGTGTTGGTCTGGACAAACAACACAGCGACGATTGCATACATCAACTGCCAAGAAGGTTTACGCTCTTGTTGAATGTCACAACTCGCCCGTCGTCTCCTTCTTTGAGTCAGCCTCAAGTCGCTGCGGGCCACTTCAACAGCACATTGGACGCGCTGTCGCGACAGGTTACGCTCAGGGGAAAGTGGAGACTCCACCCTCAGGCGGTCCAGCTGATCTGGAGTCGATTCAGCCAAACACAGGTAGACCTGTTTGCTTCCCCAGAATCCTCCCACTGCCCGCTTTGGTACTCTCTGGCCGAGGCTCCCCTCGGCACAGATGCCATGGTGCACAACTGGCGCCTGCGGCCAAGCAAATATGCTTTTCCCCAGTGTGTCTACTTCCACAGACATTGTGCAAGGTCAGGGAGGATGAGGAGCAGATCCTCTTAGTGGCCCCTTACTGACCCACCCGGACTTGGTTCTCAGACCTCATGCTCCTCGCGACACAAACACTGAACCAACACTGAACCAACCGCTGAAATGCAAATCCCACATGCCAATTCCCACTGGCCTTTTCTAAAAAGATCAGAGATGTCTGAGCTCCCAAGGCTGACCCCTAGTGTCAACTCATCGACACAACGTCTCGTTTCCTCCATCAGGGAATGGAGGTTACATCAGTAACCGAGACGTTTTTCTTTCTTCTGTGGAACAGAAAAAGTAGAATGTTCACGCTGCTTTTTCTATACAATAAAAAGTGAATGGGGACTGATGCTGTCAAGCACCAAAAGGCTTAAAAAGCACCACAAAAGCAGGATGAAAGTCTTTCATACAACTTGTTCATTAAGTCTGAAGCCCAAAAATAGCTTTAGTTGAAACACAGACCAAACTTTAAGCAGTTATTCATTGAAAATATTTTTTCATTTTCTCAAAAAATTAGATTGGAGAGCAAATACGAAGTGCAAGTGAAACGTGACGGCATTCATCCCCATTCACTTTGATTGTATAGAAAAGAGCAGCATGAACATTCTGATAGGTTTCTCCTTTTACACGGAAGAAAGAAACATATACAGGTTTGAAAAAAATATAAGGGTAAATAAATGATGTCAGATTAATAATTTTTTAGAGGAATATTATATATATATATATATATATATATATATATATATATATATATATATATATATATATATATATATAAAATTGTATCACTATATAATAAAATATTAAATAATTATTCAAATTATTATTATTATATAAATGAATGTGTGTATACTGTGTTATATATATATTTAAATGATTAAATACGTTAATGTGTGTGTGTGTGTATATATGTATCATTGTTATATAAATTAATGTGTGTACACTGTGTGTGTGTATATATATGTAATTATTAAATATATTAATGTGTGTGTATACTGTATATGTATACATTTACAATAATTTATTTAATAATTATATATATACTGAGTATGTATACACACACGCACAATTGCAATCTAAAATATTCAATAATTTAAGGATTTACAAAGTTAAGTTATTCTGATGACCCAGAATTTTTAAAGATTACATCTATATCAGTTGAGTGACATATTCAATGTCATAGTGTGAATATATAACATAATATTTCTAAATAGCAGGATTTTTTTTAAATACAGCCATGTCATAATTGTTCAACCCATAATGCATGTAGTTGTTTCTTAAATATGAAAGGCTACATGAGTAATTGTTTTCAAATCAAAATTAAGCCATCACTTTACAATGGTACTTATTTAAGTTTTAAAAGCACAAAAGCTAATAGAGGAGATTATTTCCTTTCACAAGAAAAGACCATGGCTAAAAGTACATTTCCAAGGCACTTCAATTTCCAATAGACTAAGTTGGCAGCATCATTCATTCATTTTTTAAATATGGTACAACAGCAACCTTCTTAGGTGTGGAAGAAAGCAAAACCTCATCAAGAAAAATGTTGACTTGAGTATTCAAGAAGCAATTTGGAAAGACCTGTGGAGTCCTGGAAGAAGGTTTTATTGACGTATGACACTAAACTAAAAAATTAGTTTCAAACCAATGGGTCAGCAGTACATCTGGAGTAAGAACGGCAAGGTGATGACAAGAACGACACCATCTCCACAGTCAAGCAAGAAGGTGGGTCAGTCCAATTTTGGGGTGATTTGTGGCTGCATGAATTGGCTATCATGACTATGTGACTGAAGCCATGGATTCTTTAAGGTATCAGGCCATTTTGGCAAAAATGTGATGCTTCAGAATGCAAATTGAAGCTTGTGATCACTGGACTTGCCAGCAAGTCAATAACACCAAGGATACATCCAATTTGTCCAAAATCTGGTTCAGGGATGGGTCGTGGAATGTCCTTAAATGACCCTTTCAGTCCATCATTAAAATCCCATTGAAAATGTTTGTTGGGATTTCAAGGAAGCAGTGGCAGCACAAAAACCAAAGAATGCCAATGAGCGGGAAGCTTTTTCTCATGAGAAATGTGTAAATATTCCAATAGAGAGGTGTCTGAAGCCTGAGAACACTTACCTGAAGCATTTATTTGATGTTAGAGGATGAGGGTAAAGGATGCTCCACAAATGAAACCTTAGGGGTTGAATATTTTTGACATGACTTTTGTGGAGAGAATGAGGGTCAACTGAACTCTTTGTTCTCAAAATCACTCAAAGGTGTATTACAAACTTACTTTGACTGTTTACTGAGGTTTTAGTTGATGTGTTTTAATTAATATCACAAGAATGTATTGCTGGTCAGGGGGGATGTAAATACATGAATAATTTAAAACAACCAAGGCTACATGGTCAAAGGTCATCCTTATAATCGTAAGTAAACCAAGTAATAATTTTTTTATTTTTTTTTATGGGAACAAGATTATATGGTAGACAGGATCAAACGATATAGGTAGGGACAGCATTAAAGTCACCTTATTTACCAAGTCAGGTGTGTTTAATGTGTTTAGTTACAAATCAAAAGGGACTTCTGATGCAAGCTGTCCTTGATAACCCAGCTGTGTATGTTTTGAAATGGAGGTCAACCACAGAACGAATGGCCAACATGCCTTTTCAAATGCCTGGCAAGCTTTCCTCCATGCTAACACTCATTTATCCAAAGAGCACAATAGGATGAGAATGCTCACTTTGATTGGTCAGAATAGCCAATGGCTTGGAATGGAGGATAATGAAATCGAGGACACATCAAAGTGAGGCAGGCTCATCTCTCCTCAATTAATCCCTGTTTAAACGCTGTTCTTTGGCTCCCGTGGGCTGTGCCACACCTTGAAGTTGTGCGGTTACGTGGGCACAGCCAGACATGGTGGAACATGACTTAATCTGAATGTGAAAAAAGGACAAGATGATCGAGAGGTCAAATGAGGAAAAAGCATAAAATACATAAAGTCCTTAATATGCAACAAAAACATTTATATAAAAAGGAGAGTTCACCCAAAAAAATAACAATTGAGTCAATTTACCCACCTTCATTTTATGAAAACCCATATGGCATTGTTTCATTCATGCAACACATAATATGCATTTTGAAGAATATCTTGGCCGCTCTTTCCTATATAATGAAACCAAATAAGGACTAGGACTGTCAGGCTCCAAAATAACCAAAAAAAGCACAATATTGGTATCATATACAGTTAAGGTGAAGATTATCAGTGAATAATAACTTACATTTTGGTGCTTTTTGTTATTTTGGAGCTGGACAGCCCCAGTGCTGAATCACTTTCATTCTATGGAAGTGAGTGACCAGGATATTCTTAACAAAACTTGCATTAACTTTTTGCATTACATAAATGAAAGAAAGTAATTTGGAATGACAAAGTTGAGTAAATGAGGACAGAATATTAATTTGTAGGTAAACTATCCCTTTAATATTTATGTAATTATTTAAGCAAGCTCAGCACAGTGAGTTATAGTTGCCTATACTCTGGTTGTGTTGCATATTGCTTAGACTTTAATGTGTTCAGACTAAGAAGATAATTACAGTGTCCCTGCCGGCTGCTGAAATCATTTTCTGGTTGTTCCACAGCTTTGACTTCTTTCTACGTTTGTAAGTTTTTGAAACATGTCACGAATTGTAAGCAATAACCTCATGATCTACCCGCAGGCTGAAATTACTTCATCACTGACTGTAATTAAAATTAGAGGCCCCAAAGGCTTTATATATAAAAAAAAAAGTAGCAAGGATTATGAGGTTAGTAAGAGCAGTCAACCATTGTAAACAGGAATCATGTGGCTTGTAGCCTTATTCAACAATGAGAACTAACAAAAAATTTATTAATGTAAACATAATTGTAAGATTTGAGTATTGATGCATAGATGAATCTCACTATATGTCTAGGACACATTTCACTCAAAAAATAAAAAAACAGAAATAAGAAATTGTGTTTTGCACTATTTGCATATATATATATATATATATATATATATATATATATATATATATATATATATATATATATATATATATATATATATCGTATATCATGGTAGTATTTGTTGTACTGCATTTAATTTATGTTTATTCAAATACAAATTATTAAGTAACTGGCATGGAAATTTTCACAATTCAAAAATTAAATATATTTATTTATATTTTTTAAATAGTAAAATAGTTTGCAGAATTGCAAATCATCTGATTACAAACGCCTTAAAAACTGTTTTATATTCACAACTTCTTCCATGCATACATCTTAAGTCACTGAAATGTTTTCTTAATGCCCGGATCATGAAGTCAAACATGGATTAAGCATTCTATCAACTCTGTATAGCATAATTAATCTGGTATAATCCAAGTCTGTCTGAGTCATGCTGACATGCACAGAGTCTAATCATTTGGCAGTGAATAGAGTTTTTCCTTAGCTGTAAAAGATAAAAGCCCTTTTAGTTGAAACCCCATCAAGAAACATTTCAGCTTACCAGAACTGACCCTGTTTACACATTTTCAGATTGGACATTTATTTCCTTGTAAAGCTGCATGTAAGTGGTATAGTTTAAAACTCCTGTTTTAACACAGTGTTTGATTGACTTGTTAGTGGGTGTTGCTTCACTGATGTCTGGGATGCATCAGGACAGATTAGTGTTTGCACATCAAATGCAATGTGGTCACATGCATTTTTAAACATTTTGGACCCCGTTGAAACCCGTATTTCACTATTCACTTGCATTGAGGACCTACAGAGCTGAGATATTCTTCTAAAAATCTTAATTTGTGTTGTGCTGAAGAAAGAAAGTCATAAACATCTGGGATAGCATGAGAGTGAGTTAATGATGAGAGAATTTACATTTTTGGGTGAACTATTCCTTTAACTCAAAGGTGGGTCTTCCATTCCTACATCCACCATATTGAGCGTTGCAATTTCTCCTTTTCATCTTTCTATGAGTGATCCACAGGGTGTTCAGGTCAATTATGGGTACTGAACAAGGCTTGTAAAGTACTGTTTTAGTAAAGAACCACATGTAAATACTATGCTATTATTAGACATAATTGAACAGATGTTATCTTGCACTTATACTGGTGGTTGCCGTATGAATGCACGTTCCTAGGGGCATTTTTGGTAAGTGGAAAAACAGGCAATCACAATAGCAGGAACAAAGAAACACCACTGCCTTCATTCTCTCCATGCAGACTTGTGTCTCCTCCAGTGAAAGCAGTGAGTCGGTTGCTTACCTTCAACCATCAGCATTGGCTCATTCGCTCCCCCATGTGCCAGCATCTCTCTGCGGTACCGCTCTCTGGTTTCCTTGCACCAATGTGAGCATACACAAGTTTACTTTATACTACCAGCATTGTTCCCACAATCCAAGCCAATACACCCTCTTAAATGTCTGGACATGTTCAAAACTGCCCAAACAAAAAGAAGTTCTAAAGAACAAAACCACAGAGGAGTAGTGAAGATATGGTGGTAATTTTGGGGTAGGGGTACAGGAATAACTCCATGATTATTGATTTGAAGTTGATTTTATATTTGTGTCCAAACTTATACAGGTTCCTAGATCCTTTTATGACTTTTGACTGGATAAGGATTTTTAAGATTCCACTCACATAGAGCAATATCTAAAACAACAAAATATTTTATAATTGAGCAAAACTAAAAAGTGTACTGTAGTCATTTTCAAGACTCTTCCAGACCTGAAAACCAAACCTTTAAAAATTCCATGATATTTACAGGTTTTTCATGACTGGGAACTCTTGAGTTAAATTAAATGTAATCCTTTTCAAATGTAATCAAATTAAAATATAACTGCAAGCAGCAATTATAAAAATTCAAGCGGCATAGGGCCTTTAAGTGATTGTGCTTCAAATTATTAAGCATTATTCTGACAGCCCGTAAGCACGTAAAATAGAGATAAAGCAAGATCATTTTCAGCATTGTCAGGTAAATTACCATAGGCTATGGCACAGAGACATAATGTTTTTCATATTTCTGACTATTAAAGTGCTACCTATTGTCCGATCTCCACCAAATTTTGCAGGCTTCTTAGGAATCACGTAAACATTTTTTATTAAATTTTATATTATCTTAGACTTTGTTTAGGAGTTATTGGCTATTGGGTAAACTAAGCCAAACCCATATGTTTAAATTACCCTATTATAGCCATTCTAAATAAAAAGTTCTATGTTTTATATATATATTTCTTTTTTCATTCTTTGAATTAGTTAATTCTATACATTTAATTCTTTTGATTATTCACATCTTAATTTTTTATATATTTTCATTAATAGATCCAGCTCTTCTGATCTCATCCCAACATTCACCTACAAACGAACCCATCACTAGTTATAGCGCCACCTATAGTCCGAGCTCCACCAAATGTTGCATGCTTCTTCAACATGATATTTCGGATGCATACTAAATTTGATGATAATAAAGCAAATCTTTTAGCAGTTATTGGCTTTTGAGTAATCTAGGCCACACCCATATCCTTAAATTACCCTGTTATAGCCATGCCAAATAAAAAGTTTTTTTTTTATATATATCTAATTATGGATCTAGGCTGTCCAAAGATTCTTCATGTACAGGTTTTGTTGCTGTTGTGTAAAAAAATAGGAATAGTTCGCAAAAGTAAGTTTTTTAAATAATCTCAATTATTTAATGAACGATCTGAGTGACATCAATGGACCTTGAGGCATGCAATGTTTGTGTGTGTATGGGTGTGTTCTTAGATTGACCCCATACATATGTGTACCAAATTTGGTGACAATATGCCATTCCGTTCAAAAGTTATAACTGTTTACGTAAAGTGGCCATCCGTGCTATATGTTTTGGCATACCGTTGCAACAATGAATCAAAAGTTCAAGTTTTTTAAATAACATTCATATTAGGACTCTGCTGAATCTTTCTGCATTGGTTTGGTTCCGATCGGGCGAAAGGCCTAGGACTAGTTCATTTTGAGTTTTCTTTAAACAATCCAAAATAGTGGGAAATCGAGTGGTGGGAGCAAAAATTGGCCAAAGAATCATTGGAAAGAAAGTTTCTAGCCCATACGGTACAAAAGTTATGGCCCAAACTTTGATTTTTGTTTTGTTTTGTTCATTATAGCACCACCTGTGGGCCAATTCCATTCGTATGGCTAGCCAGCTGGAGTACAACCATTCCCCAAAGTTTCAAGTCTCAAGGCCTTATGGCATGGCATACACAAACAGTTTGAGGTGGAAGAATATTATAAGTAATAATCCTGACAATTACAATAGGGTGTAATTGTGCAGTGTGAAATTATTGACAAAAACATTTATTACCAAAGGTTTTATATATAAAATAAAGGTTTTATATATCATATTAGCCCCATTTTATCATCATTACATTGGCTACCTGTTACATTTCTGAATAATTAAAAAATTCTGTTAACTACATACAAAGCTTTGAATGGTCTAGCTCCGCTTTAGTATTTAAGTGACCTTCTAACATGCTATATTCTATAACGATCATTACGATCGCAAACTTCTGGCCTGTTAATAGCTCCTAGAATATCAAAATCCACAAAAGGAGGTAGATCCTTTTCATATTTGGCTCCTAAACTATGGAATAGTCTCCCTAACACTGCTCGCGATGCAGACACAACTCCCTCAGATTAAGTCTAGACTAAAGACTCATCTATTTAGCCAGGCTTACACCTAATTTATCCTCCTACCCACAATTAGGCTGTTTTAGTTTGGTCTGCCACAACCAGAAACATTGATTGTGATCTATAATTCTGCAAATAAATTGAATGGCATCTATTCTAATATTATTTTATTTGTTTCCCTCCTATCCTGAGGTCAACAGAACCGGCTGGATCCAGCTCCATTCCTGCTTCGTGTTGGACTCCGCTGCTATGTGTTGCCGTGTGATGATGACTAAATACAGTCGGTGCCAGCCAAACATCACTTCAGTCTATTATGATGGACTTCAGAGGATGAACTGATTCCAACTCCAACCATAAGACATGGGATAATTCATATGCCATTGTCTGAACCTTGGACATAGGATGGACCACACCGAAATTACTGGCCAGGTTGAACTGTGATGCACCTCACTGATCTCTGCCTGCATCACCTTGATCTATTGATGGACTACACACTTGAAATGGAATACATAGACTATCAATTGCCACAAATGCCTTCATCAGCCAATTAAAAAGGTCAGTTGCATCTATGTGAACTTCTGCAGTTAATCCAGGATGGACTTCAAAGACATTAGTCATTAATCTTACAGTTCATACAAAATCTTTGTTTAAACACTGTCCCTTAACACTTACTTAGTTTAATAATTTTAAACCATGACTTGCACTATACATAAGTAATATTGGCAATATATTCATGATGTTATCCAGAGGGGAACTGGCCCCCACAGTGAATCTGGTTTCTCCCAAGGTTATTTTTCTCCAATAAACCAACATCTTAAGGAGTTTTGTGTTCCTTGCCATAGTCACCTTCGGCTTGCTCACTGGGGTTATAAATACAATTATTATTTAATTACTTATTTTTAAACACAATTCACAATTTAACTAATTACAAAATGACACTCTGTCAGAATCATTTTTGGTGTTGCTGCTCCATTAAGACCTGACAGTAAATGCCCACTGTTATGATTGGCACTCTGCTCTTGACTGACATGCTCTCTCCTTGTCATCTCACTGCTCACCTCTAATGTGAGGGACTACAGAAGTAATAAAGTATGTAGGTGTTGATGTGTTGTTGTGGAGGTGGTAAGATACAAATGTCTATGTAAGTAGAGAATGAGTCATTTTTGCAGCTTGGTTTCAACAAATGCTTTTTTCGCAGTGAGGAGGAAGTTTTGAGTTCTGAAACTTACAGTATGTTTTTATAGTACAATGACCTCTTACATAGGAAAAAAAAGGAAAAATTAATTCCTCATGTTATGGCCCCTTTAAAGTATGGTCATGTTTTAATTTTGCACATTAATGCCAACTAAATTGTTATTTTTAGCACAGGAAACCTAATTTGACATTTGTAACCATTTTACAATTCTTTTAAGTGTGCCATTTCTGTGCCAATGGTGCCACCAAACGGAATTGCAAAAGGTAATTTTTTTTCAAACAGCTTTTCTCTACTGTCTACAATTGAAAGAACGCACAGGTTTTCACATCCCCCCAACTTGCTTCTTTGGTAGAATCAATGTTGCTGTGTCAGGTGGTTGGGACGCTTAAGCAAATAGAATATTTCTATAGTCAGTGTTTGCAGTTTGAGAAAATTAATACATGAATGGCTTATTCATAGTAGTCTCTGCATTTTAAGCATTGTTAGGAGAAAGTATTTTAACATCAAAAAAGTTACACACATCAGCTTGTATTCGACTCTCACAAACAAACACACCGGTTCAGTGGGTCTTTCTGGAAACACTGATTCTACACCATGGAGGCCACAGCTTGTGACATCAGGTATGAGTAATACTTCGCCCCATAGCTGACCAGATGACTGAATCTCAGCTGCCAGGCCTGGAGAGACAAGTGTAGGTGAACCAATAACAAGCTGCTGTAGGAATAGTCCCATTACAGCACCATCTCTGTAAATGCTTGCCAACTGATTTCCTAACCCATGAACATGCTGATCCTCAGATTTATATCTCAGCCGCAACTATGACCCAATTCCATGCAAATGTCAAGTTTGTGTTTTGCCACGCAATGCCTTTAGGACCATATTCATTAGTAGATTTAAAAAAAACATCAAGATGCTTTCCAGTTCAAAACTTGCTACCACAATGCTTGGACTGCAATGCTACTGTATGCAGTTGCTAAGGTATTCTGAGTGGTTTTAGGCACATTGCTATGCTGTTGCCAGGGTTTTCTGGTCGGTTGCATACTGGCCCAACTACATAAAACACACCAAGTGTAACTCAAATAATGATTAAGAGTAAAAGTGATGCCTTGGCTTAGAAAGCACCACTAATGATGAATGCATTATTAATTTATAAAGTATTGTTCCCAAATAGAGAATAGTGTATAATCCAAATATTCTATTTCCAATGTTTATACAGCAAGTGGACATTACAAACCCCTTCTCATTGGCTGTACTCTGAGGTAAATTAAAGACAGTGATGATGTTTTAGGTGGATGCAAGTTGGAGAAACAGTTTGGCTTAAAAACACACATTTGATTCCTGTTTAAAGAGCTTAGCAGTTCAAACGCATTGCTGAACGATGGAGATGTGCTTAAAGTCCCACTGCCACAATTATCCCTGCAGGAAACGAACTGAGCACACTGCGCTTGGAATGGCAGTAAATAAGGGCAACAAAGCCTGTTGGTATAAGAAAATATCAGTTTAAATCAGAGCTAAATGCCACAGCAAATGCTAAAGTAGCTTAGCTGTGTTCACAAAGTCAACTAGGTATTAAATGTTTATTGAATGAAAGAAATTCTTCTTTGCTTTAATAGTGTGATTGAAATTCTTTGTTTTAAGTGACTACCATTTAAATCTTGTTGTCGTGATGCTTATGACCTGAATTTTGACCTGAAACAAAACAAAAAATTAAACACACACACACACACGCACACACACACACACACACACACACACACACACACACAAACACACGTTGGGATTCCATGTTTTATGAAGGCTTTCCATAGACATAAAGGTTTTTTTAATGTACAAACTTTACATTATATCCCCTAAACCTAACCCTCACAGAAACTTTCTGCATTTTTACATTTTCAAAAAACTATTTAGTATGATTTATAAGCTGTTTTCCTCACAGGGACTGACAAAATGACCCCACAACATCAAAAAGTTCGGGTTTTACTATCCTTATACTATCCAACCCACAAAGAGATAAATACACGCGCATGCGCACTTGCACACACATGCACACACACACAGAACAATAAACAATAAAAACAAAAGGAAAAAACAAAAAACACAAAACAAAAAAAAACAAATACAATAAAACAAAAAGCAATATTAAAACACAATAGAAAAAAAAAAACACAACATAACACAACACGCACACAAAAGTTTGAAATTTCATAATTACGAGGTCCAAGCACTTGAACGATCAAGCGAAGTCACATTAAAGAGTGGGAAACTCGGAATTCTAGATGATACCCGAGTTTCCGAGTTGGGACATTGGAAGGGGCGTGTCCACATGAAAGATGTTGGAAAGCAATGATTTCTTATATATGACAGTCAACTAATGACTCACGCTTTGCAGTTTGTTTTAAGCAAATTAATGAATAATTTGTTAGACATCATGCATTAATAAATCATACATGTTGTGTATAAGTGATGCAAGTTTATTCACTCATGTTTATTCACTGGTACAACAGAAAAAGCGCTTTTGCCATCATTCATTGCGTATTTGTTTAAGTTTGGCTTCTTCTCTATTTTTTCCCAACTTGAACGCGTGACATGTTGCTATAGCGAATGCCCAACTCGGAGGCACAAGCTTCCCATGTCCACTTGAAAGCACCATTAAATTCACAGGGCCTGGGACAAGTAGGCTATATCATAGAGGCCTTAGAGCAGGGCTAGCCAACCCTGCTTCTGGAGAGCGACCTTTCTGCAGAGTTTAGATCCAAACCTAATCAAACACATCTGAACCAGCTATTCAAAGTCTTCAGGATTACTTGAAAATTACATTCAGATGTGATGGAGCAGGTTTGGAGCTGAACTCTGCAGGAAGGTTGTTCTCCAGGAGCAGGGTTGGCTAGCCCTGACTTATAGGATGAATATAACTACGCACTTTTGTAGTTCAATGTAAAGGCATTGCTATCATGCAAGTACAGAACATTAAGGACTTCTCAAATACATCTGGGTCTAATGATAACTATGGGCCTTTTGCAGACTATTCTAAAGCAGAATTTGTCTGTAAAAAGTGTTTGTCTCCACGAGGCTACTGAAGAGTGCCAGGGTTGTGTAAACAGCAGTATGTGAGATGCATTATGGCTGGAGAAGGTGAGACTTCATACAGACTTAAGCTCAAGAGTATCAGCATGACAGATTCCATATGGCCCCTAATGAGTTCAATAAGCCCAAATGGCACAGCTGCTGAGAGACGCAACATCTGAAAGCTAAACATTAGCTCAGCACAGCAGCTACTTTACTAACAACACCCGTCTAAAATCTGCTATGTGAGTTTGCTAATGGAAATATTTTCACGGCAGATGGGTCCACTTAAGCTGTTGGCCTAAAAATAGGCTACTTCAAAACTGACATTTATAAGAACATTGCACAAATGGCTTGCACTAATAAAAAGGACCAAAAGTACTATAGTGTTAACATGTTTTTCTGGACCTGTACCTTAGATTACCATGTAAATACTATTGTTTATGAATAAGGTAAACAGGGGAATTCAGGGTTGTTATGGGTGGTGGTATTGATCTGCGGTTGCTAGGGTGCACTGGATGCTTGCTATGTACAGTACTTGCTGGCCAACACCCAGATTTCTGTGATATTCTGGTCCACAGATATGGCTCTGGTCCCTCGTGCAGTTCAAGTATATAGGATTACTTTTCTGTCTGTTTTATTGTCCCTTTGGCGGAAATCCAAAACCAATAGGAGTACACTGAATCACTTGGAAAAGTAAGAGTACACATGATTTGAGGTATCATGTCCATACATAGCACAACAGGATGAGAGACAAGGTATGTGCTGAAGTTTAATACTTTGTCCCGAACCCATAGTAATGTGTTAATAATATTAGTAATTGTAGTAAAAGCCATGCCCCTGTTTCCTAGGTTATCTTTAGTTCAGCAAATTACCTTTATGTCCCAATGATTGCAAGAGCAAGCAAAAAGCTGTCGCATCCAGCATTTTATTAGCCAGAGGAACATAACGCAGTGACTGAATGTTCCCAAATATTAACAATAAGAAAAGAGCCTCCATATGGTCCATGTTATTAACAGTTGACGTTATCTTCCAGAACACTTTTAATGACCCAGTAAAACAAAAGCTAAACAATTGTAAATATGTTTCTCTGTGAGTTATATCCATCATTAACCACAATCTTTATTAGCAATGTTTGCTAAGACAAGCATCATTAAGTTCGTAGACAAATAAGGTTGGCTGAGATGATAAAATGAGAAATCTTTTAAAAATCTAATTTATCAAGATTTTGTAATAATTTTAAAGGAATAGTTCATCCAAAAATGAAACTTTTCTCATCATTTACTCACCCTCATGCCATCCCAGATGTGTATGACTTTCAGAAGAATATCTCAGCTCTGTAGGTCCAAACAATTTAAATGAATGGTGACCAGAACTTTGAAGCTCTAAAAGCATATAAAGACAGCATACAATAAATCTATAAGACTCCAGTGGTTAAATCCATGTCTTCAGAAGTAATATGATAGGTGTGGGTGAGAAACACATCAATATTTAAATCCTTTTTTACTATTAATCTCCATGTTCACTCCATGTTTTATCACATTCTTATTTAAAGTTGTGTATCGCCACCTACTGGGCAGGGATAATTTATAGTAAAAAAGGACTTAAATATTGTTCTGTTTTTACCCACACCTATCATATCACTTGAACACATGGATTTAATCACTGGAGTTGTATGGATTTCTTCTATGCTGCCATTATGTGCTTTTTGAAGCTTCAAATTTCTGATCAACATATACTTGCATTGTATGAACCCACAGAACTGGGAACTAAAAATCTTAGTTTGTGTTCTGCAGAAGAAAGAAAGAAAGTCAGGCACATCTGAGTGGTGGTGGCATAGTGGGTTAAAGCACATAACTGGTAATCAGAAGGTTGCTGGATCGATCCTCACAGCCACCACCATTGTTTCCTTGAGCAAGGCACTTAACTCCAGGTTGCTCCAGGGGGATTGTCCCTGTAATAAGTGCACTGCCAAATGCATAAATGTAAATGCAAATCTGGGATGGCATGAGGGTGAGTAATTGATGAGAGAGTTTTTGGGTGAACTGTTCCTTGAAATACTTGAAAAGTAATATTTGTATCCACTACCATGTTGATTTCATAAATTAAAAAAAATAAAAAAAATGTATAGCATTTTCTACAAATAAATGATACATGATATATAATTAAAATACTTCCTCTCACCTTGAACACACAAAAGTGTACAAAACATAATATTTACATAAGTTTAAATAAATAAAAAAAATTATAATTATGTTTTACAAATAAAAAATTGCCTTTAATAAAAAATTCTAAACTTCACACACAGTGATCATAAAGGCCTAAAATTGTTTTAAAAATATAAAAATTACTTTGAACTCAGAAATTCAAAACAAGTTCATCATAGTAAAGGTGCATTCATGTAATTGTTTTGTGAGATTCTCTACCATCAGACTAACAATTTTCGGCTGGTGGACGAGGAACAAATCCAATATATACACATTTAAAGAGGCACACAAGCCATATTTAGAAATCAGAACATCTTACAGATGCTGGAAGTCACGCCACCACTCACATTTTCTTGAAAATGTACAAATCAAGTTTTACACCAACACTCTGTTAGTCTGAAGATCTGTCAATCAAAACAGCTGCCATACTTCAATACTAAAAGAGTAAATTAATGGATGCATTTAGAAAGGACAGGGTTTAACGGCCATCTGTGGCCTGAAGAAAGGTTTCAGATGTTGTTTTATAGTCAGTAAAACATGTATCGTACATGAACGAAAGACACACACACACACACACACACACACACACACACACACACACACACACATACCTACTTAACCACAAAATGAGGTCGTATGACAGAATACCCTAACTTTGGGGACACCCCTTTCTAGAGGGTCTAGAGACAAAAGAAAAACATGACTGCACTTCAGGAGATGCTCTCATTACAAATATCACTTGATATTTTCAATAAAACCTTTCCTTAAAGACCTGACAAATTACCTTCACTTTAGGGACAGTATTTTTTATGTCACTTTTAGGGACATACACAAACTCTGATCAAGTCAAACTTTTAGGACTTTGTGGTGATACACAAACTCTGATCAAGTCAAACTTTTAGGACTTGATAATTAAATAATATTAGAGGGTGAAAATGCTACAAAAAATTTATTCCAAGTAGGCAGAAACATGCTTCAATGCAAAGTTCTCATATTGACAAGAAATGTACAAGCCAGCACAGAGATATCATTGTTAGAAAGTAAAATATCAGTTTCTTCATGGTTGAGGATTAGACAACTGAATTTTTATTTGGACTTTGAGATGCCACAATTAGACAGGCAAGCCACAATTCTTCTCACTATTAACTTGAATTGCTGTATAACCTTAAGAAAAAAAAATGGTTTGAACCAAATTCAGCAGTGAGAACCAATATTGCAACCAACTGATGATGTCATCGTGCTTGAATCAGCAAAAACTTATGTGCTAGTTATTTTACTTCTAAGTGCATCCCCAAGTACAGGTTGCTGTGTCACTCATGTGACTCATGCCACAGATCTATTGACACCGAACTCCAACCACCTCCTGCAGGTAGTGCTGATGTCATGGTTGGGAGGATTACTTTGAAATGTATTCCACTACAGATTACAGAATACAGGCTGGAAAATGTAATTTGTAACATGTACCATTAGATTACTCAAGGTCAGTAATTTATTCAAAATACTTTGGATTACTTCAGCACTGGTAGATTTTTTTTCACTTGTTTTGACTATAAAAACTCAAAATACACATGTTAAAAATACATTCTCTGAAAAACTGAAATATCTTATGCAGTGTTGTTTCTAAAACAAGATCACATTTATATGGATAAATATTCCTTCCATCTGAAAGCACTGAATATTAAAAGAAACAAATGACAATAAAATGCAAATTAATCTCTTTGATCTACAAAGTGGAAAACTAATATTACTAATATTTTGTATTTTAAATACGTAATCCCATTACATGTATTCCGTTTCTCCCCAAACCTGTCCGCATGACACATTAACAACTTTTCATGCCATCCTAAACTGCCAGTGTAAAAGCCCTCAAAACCGACACTATAGCGGACTCCAGCGTTACACACACACTCCACTTAATAGACATTTCGAGGACTCAGACGTTACACACACTCCACTTAATAGACATTTCGAGGACTCAGACGTTACACACACTCCAATTAATGTCACTTCGAGGACTCAGACGTTACACACACTCCAATTAATAGACACTTCGAGGACTCAGACGTTACACACACTCCACTTAATAGACATTTCGAGGACTCAGACGTTACACACACTCCACTTAATAGACACTTCGAGGACTCAGACGTTACACACACTCCACTTAATAGACATTTCGAGGACTCAGACGTTACACACACTCCACTTAATGTCACTTCGAGGACTCGGACGTTACACACACTCCAATTAATAGACACTTCGAGGACTCAGACGTTACACACACTCCACTTAATAGACACTTCGAGGACTCAGACGTTACACACACTCCACTTAATGTCACTTCGAGGACTCAGACGTTACACACACTCCAATTAATAGACACTTCGAGGACTCAGACGTTACACACACTCCACTTAATAGACACTTCGAGGACTCAGACGTTACACACACTCCAATTAATAGACACTTCGAGGACTCAGACGTTACACACACTCCACTTAATAGACACTTCGAGGACTCAGACGTTACACACACTCCACTTAATAGACACTTCGAGGACTCAGACGTTACACACACTCCACTTAATAGACACTTCGAGGACTCAGACGTTACACACACTCCAATTAATAGACACTTCGAGGACTCAGACGTTACACACACTCCAATTAATAGACACTTCTAGGACTCAGACGTTACACACACTCCACTTAATGTCACTTCGAGGACTCAGACGTTACACACACTCCACTTAATAGACACTTCGAGGACTCAGACGTTACACACACTCCACTTAATAGACACTTCGAGGACTCAGACGTTACACACACTCCAATTAATAGACACTTCGAGGACTCAGACGTTACACACACTCCAATTAATAGACACTTCGAGGACTCAGACGTTACACACACTCCAATTAATAGACACTTCGAGGACTCAGACGTTACACACACTCCACTTAATAGACACTTCGAGGACTCAGACGTTACACACACTCCAATTAATAGACACTTCGAGGACTCAGACGTTACACACACTCCACTTAATAGACACTTCGAGGACTCAGACGTTACACACACTCCACTTAATAGACTCTTCTAGGACTCAGACGTTACACACACTCCACTTAATAGACACTTTGAGGACTCCGACGTTAACAAACTCGTCTTGAATGACTCTTTGGGGGACTCTGATACTGATATACAAACAATTGAGGATAGAAAAACACACCACACTGTATTGTACTAGCAAACTTTTTTAAATTGACTTTGCAATATATAACATTGACAGGATGTTGCAAAGAATATTACATGCAAATGCACTGCATGCACAATCATTCTCTTAATCCTAAGAAATGCCAAGATGTTGAAAGAGCAGTGAACACATTGTAGAAGATAAAATATAATATATAACGAGATCGAGAACCTTGGCCTAAACAATTAACTATATCTTCATTCCTCCCTCTTTTCCTCTACTTCACTTTCACTCCTCCATCTTTTTGTCTACTTCACTTTCACTCCTCCCTCTTTTCCTCTACTTCACTTTCACTCCTCCCTCTTTTCCTCTACTTCACTTTCACTCCTCCCTCTTTCCTCTACTTCACTTTCACTCCTCCCTCTTTTCCTCTACTTCACTTTCACTCCTCCCTCTTTTCCTCTACTTCACTTTCACTCCTCCCTCTTTTCGTCTACTTCACTTTCACTCCTCCCTCTTTTCCTCTACTTCACTTTCACTCCTCCCTCTTTTCGTCTACTTCACTTTCACTCCTCCCTCTTTTCCTCTACTTCACTTTCACTCCTCCCTCTTTTCCTCTACTTCACTTTCACTCCTCCCTCTTTTCCTCTACTTCACTTTCACTCCTCCCTCTTTTCCTCTACTTCACTTTCACTCCTCCCTCTTTTCCTCTACTTCACTTTCACTCCTCCCTCTTTTCCTCTACTTCACTTTCACTCCCTCTTTCCTCTACTCACTTTCACTCCTCCCTCTTTCCTCTACTTCACTTTCACTCCTCCCTCTTTTCCTCTACTTCACTTTCACTCCTCCCTCTTTTCGTCTACTTCACTTTCACCTCCCTCTTTCCTCTACTTCACTTTCACTCCTCCCTCTTTCCTCTACTTCACTTTCACTCCTCCCTCTTTTCCTCTACTTCACCTCCTCTTCTCTACTCACTTTCACTCCTCTTTTCCTCTACTTCACTTTCACTCCTCCCTCTTTTCCTCTACTTCACTTTCACTCCTCCCTCTTTTCGTCTACTTCACTTTCACTCCTCCCTCTTTTCGTCTACTTCACTTTCACTCCTCCCTCTTTTCCTCTACTTCACTTTCACTCCTCCCTCTTTTCCTCTACTTCACTTTCACTCCTCCCTCTTTTCCTCTACTTCACTTTCACTCCTCCCTCTTTTCCTCTACTTCACTTTCACTCCTCCCTCTTTTCCTCTACTTCACTTTCACTCCTCCCTCTTTTCCTCTACTTCACTTTCACTCCTCCCTCTTTTCCTCTACTTCACTTTCACTCCTCCCTCTTTTCGTCTACTTCACTTTCACTCCTCCCTCTTTTGTCTACTTCACTTTCACTCCTCCCTCTTTTTGTCTACTTCACTTTCACTCCTCCCTCTTTTCATCTACTTCACTTTCACTCCTCCCTCTTTTCCGTCTACTTCACTTTCACTCCTCCCTCTTTTCCGTCTACTTCACTTTCACTCCTCCCTCTTCATCCCTTTCACTTCTACTTTTAACAACTGTTTTTTCAAGAGAAAATGAAAAAGTGTTAAACACATAGTGGTGAACAGCTTATGAAACAAAATTCAAAAAGTGCTGAATATTGAAAAGTCATTTTACTTCTACACGGCTACAAAGCACCCTTTTTTTTGAGAGTTGTGATCCTGTTTCGCACATAGTTTTTCAGGCCAGTCCATGTTCGCTCCTTCAAAGCCTCTGGCTCTGCTTCAATGCATCTTTCACAGTCTTGCTTACCAGGAACTTTGCATGTCTTGATGAACCTCATCATGTGCCTTTCTATTGCTTTTACCTCAATGTCCTCCCATTTTCTTTTTGGAGCCTTTAAAGAACCTGAAAAAATAAGGAAATAAAGTTTTAAATCAGAACCAATCATGACATATTGTAATCTGTAGATTATTAGAAAATGTGAAAAGCCCTCAGATGCTTATTGCTCAGGGATGCCAACTGCTTACATTTCAGGAAAATTCCCAGCTTTGAAACCAAAATCAGTCACCTACATGATGTGTGTTTGAAAGAGTTTGTGTCGAGTGAGGATGGGGCCCAAATGGCCAATGGCAGTTAGTAATATTTGTGCTATTCTTTGACGATCTGACAGGAGTGCAGTTTTCGATAAACAGCTGAGAATAAGGTGAGGCTGCCTATGATCACATAATAGTATTAACACAATAATATTAATCTTCTGCTAAAGGTGCTGTTTCTCTCCTGGTAATGTTGTAATTAAAAATGACAAACAAAATTATCACGTTACCGTATGGGATTAATTAGTAAATTGTTCTTAATCGTGAGTAATGCATTTACCGTTGTGTTCTGATGTCCCAGTGTGTATACTGGGAGGACTTTTATAATGACGTCTATGTTGTGTGGCGCTAGATGACGCCACCAATCCAATGTTACTTTCAGTTTTTTCCTGCCTTTCCACAGGTGTGAATGTGGGTTAATACACACAAGGTTTTTTAATAATACTCTTTTACAAGTGGTGTATGCTTTTTTGAAACACTAAGTTTGAGTCATTGCAGTTTATATTGGTTATAATGATGCAAGTTCCTTGTGGCAATTCACGAGCATATGTTAACCGCTATTTACCCTTTCATTTGCATAATAGTGCACATATTCATGAACGTGGCTGTATGGTTGCTGTGCAAAACCAAAAAGAAAGCTATATACTTCCAACTGATTAATATTGTGGAGGATGAGTGTTAAAGAGATTTAATGCCCATTTTAGGACTGCATAATACATTTAATTTATTGATATATCAAGGGCTTGCAAAAATTACATTATTTTAATACTTTAACTTTCATGATGACTTTTTCTTACACAATTCCCACATTGAATGAAGTCACAACAATTGGATCAAAAAATAAAAATAGACTCATTCAGAATATCCCACAATATGCTGAAATTAACTATATTCATTTATTTTACAAAGCAAATACAAATAATTGCATTTTGATATCAATCGTAAATGGCATAAATAAATACAGTCAGGTCCATAAATATTGGGACATGGACACAATTCGAATCTGTTTGGCTCTATACACCACCACAATGGATTTGAAATGAAACGAACAAGATGTGCTTTAACTGCAGACTTTCAGCTTTAATCTGAGGGTATTTATCAGGTGAGCGGTGTAGGAATTACAACAGTGTGCATATGTGCCTCCCACTTTTGAGGGACCAAAAGTAATGGGACAGATTAACAATCATAAATCAAACTTTCACTTTTTAATACTTGGTTGCAAATCCTTTGCAGTCAATTAAAGCCTGAAGTCTGGAACGCATAGACATCACCAGACGCTGGGTTTCATCCCTGGTGATGCTCTGCCAGGCCTCTACTGCAACTGTCTTCAGTTCCTGCTTGTTCTTGGGGCATTTTCCCTTCAGTTTTGTCTTCAGCAAGTGAAATGCATGCTCAATCGGATTCAGGTCAGGTGACTGACTTGGCCATTGCATAACACTCCACTTCTTTCCCTTGAAAAACTCTTTGGTTGCTTTCGCAGTACGCTTCTGGTCATTGTCCATCTGTACTGTGAAGCGCCGTCCAATGAGTTCTGAAGCATTTGGCTGAATATGAGCAGATAATATTGCCCGAAACACTTCAGAATTCATCCTGCTGCTTTTGTCAGCAGTCACATCGTCAATAAATACAAGAGAACCAGTTCCATTGGCAGCCATACATGCCGACGCCATGACACTACCACCACCATGCTTCACTGATGAGGTGGTATGCTTTGGATCATGAGCAGTTCCTTTCCTTCTCCATACTCTTCTCTTCCCATCACTCTGGTACAAGTTGTTCTTTGTCTCATCTGTCCATAGGATGTTGTTCCAGAACTGTGAAGGCTTTTTAGATGTTGTTTGCAAACTCTAATCTGGCCTTCCTGTTTTTGAGGCTCACCAATGGTTTACATCTTGTGGTGAACCCACTGTATTCACTCTGGTGAAGTCTTCTCTTGATTGTTGACTTTGACACACATACACCTACCTCCTGGAGAGTGTTCTTGATCTGGCCAACTGTTGTGAAGGGTGTTTTCTTCACCAGGGAAAGAATTCTTCGGTCATCCACCACAGTTGTTTTCCGTGGTCTTCCGGGTCTTTTGGTGTTGCTGAGCTCACCGGTGTGTTCTTTCTATTTAAGAATATTCCAAACAGTTGATTTGGCCACACCTAATGTTTTTGCTATCTCTCTGATGGGTTTGTTTTGATTTTTCAGCCTAATGATGGCTTGCTTCACTGATAGTGACAGCTCTTTGGCTCTTATAGTGAGAGTTGACAGCAACAGATTCCAAATGCAAATAGCACACTTGAAATGAACTCTGGACCTTTTATCTGCTCCTTGTAAATGGGATAATGAGGGAATAACACACACCTGGCCATGGAACAGCTGAGTAGCCAATTGTCCCATTACTTTTGGTCCCTTAAAAGTGGGAGGCACATATACAAACTGTAGTAATTCCTACACCGTTCACCTGATTTGGATGTAAATACCCTCAAATTAAAGCTGAAAGTCTGCAGTTAAAGCACATCTTGTTCGTTTCATTTCAAATCCATTGTGGTGGTGTATAGAGCCAAAAAGATTTGAATTGTGTCGATGTCCCAATATTTATGGACCTGAATGTATATTGTAAGTGACCTGCATGCAATTTGGAACAAAAGACAACTTTGTGATCTCTGGGATAGATCAGTAAATACTGTAGGCACCAATGCTCTTTTTGGGAAACACAGCCCTGATCTTTCCCATTATACATTTTAAAATTAATTTCAATTTAAAAGGTAAAATTTTAGCACTTTCAAAATCAGTGATTATTCATGATTAATGATGTAAAATTATGTGATTCATCACGATTAAAACTTTTAATTGACCGACAGCACTAGTTGTAATAAAAAACACAAGATTGTGTCATATTCTTATAAACAGCATTGTTTTATACTATGCATATGTTCTGTGATTAATGAATACAATTGTAATTACATAAAAAAAAGATGTGTGAAAATATAGAAGCCGAACAAAAGCCAGCAAAACAGCTGAAACCTTACTGAATGTACATTTAAATCATTTACTTTCTTTAAACTTGCAGTCTATTTTCTCTAAAGAAAGCCCAGAGGCATACCCCAAGATATAAAACAACCTTTTTACTTCCGAACTGGCCTCCCTGATTGTTGTCTTTAGTTAATATAAAAGTAATTCTTGGTGATTAAATGATTGGTTAAAACTTTGCTTACTTTGATCCTTTTGTGATCCAGACAGTTGAGCCGTCTCTTCTGGGGATGCTGACTGAGATGGGTCGCTGCAATCCTCCTCATCACTTGACATATCATTAACGAGGGGTTCAAATTGTTCTAAAAGAAAGCATTGATGAATGAAAATATAATATCATCATAGCATCATACTTTCAAATGTAATTTTTTTTCTTACATTTTCTGTCAAAAAACTTGCATAGACAAAAATATTAGCATAGACATGCAAGCATGCTCATACCATTTGGGTCAATTTCAATCTCATCAAGCGTCTTTCCTTTGAAGTCTGAGAGTGTTCCCTTTTCCATTGCTAACAAGACCTTGCTCATCTTTGCCAGCTGCAGCGTCCCCTCCGTAAGCGGTAATATTGTCTGTGGATTCTGATATCATGACCGAGGAAATCAGCCAATTGATCTGCTTCGTTCTCATCAAGGTTCAAGATTTTTGACATGGTTGCTATGTGTTTCCTCAGCTTAGTTGATGACAGTGCTTCTGGATTCTTTATGCCACATTCCTGAGCAGCTCTGTAAATGCACTCTCCTCCTCGGTATGCAGGCATTGCTCCTGATCTGGCAAACAGAAAAGGATTCTCAGCTGGGACTTCACAAACCTCACGTGTTTCAACAAGCAGCTCCATGGCAGAAACCATTGAAGGCTTGAGAAGCACAGGAACCTTTCTCCCTCGTTTACCACGGATCTCAACTCGGGTGAAGTGCAGACACAACTTTCTCTCGAACTCCGAAAGACAGATCGCTAGGTCTTCATGTAGCTCAGAAGAATCCCTGCTTTTAAAAGCTGCCAAAAGCATTCGTGATACCTCACCTTCTCTTCTTCTGTTGAACAGGATGACTTGCGTCAATGTGACCTTAGCAAGAGCTGAATAGCTTTTTGCCGATGGGCAGTTTCTGAGCTTGCTTAGGAACTGTTTGTGTTTCTTTTCCAGATGTGCATGCAGAACTTTGACATCTTGAGTGAAAGGAATGATCTGAGGCGTGTTCCACTTGGCTTCTTTTAAAGTAGTTAAAGCACCAGCAGAAATGTATTCGTTCCATCTTGCCTGGTGTATTTTTCTGAAGTCTCGAGCACACTCAGCACGTTGATGGTCTCCGTACATCATGGCATTGCTCTCAACAATACTACAGATCTTGTTTAAAGAATGACCAAGTTTGAGAGCTAGAGAGGGAATGCGGTAGCAGTTTTTCTCTTCATCATAGCCAGATACAACTTTAACAGCTGAAATGACTTGTTTGAAATTTGCTGGAATGATGAAGTCCACCATAGATCTTAGCCGAGTAATCTTCCTTGCTTCAAGAAGAAGTCTGCCAACTTCTCTCATCTTCTGTCTGATGTAGTCATGTTTATTAACATCAGATCCCATCCTATTAAACATGTGCTCCCCCAGTTGCATGATGCAGCAGTCAGAGTGAACAACACGGGAAACTTCATCATAGTTCATAATGGAAAGTATATTCTTTAAACCTTTGCTCACTTCTAAACCAACTGGAGTTTTCAGAGCGCAGAGTGATCGGACTCTTTTCCTGCCCTTGGATTCATCATCTTTAGGTTTCAGAGGACAGTTCTTTAAATGTTTCCAAAGGCTACGCTTGTTGTAAAGCCCTTGGCAGTAAACACAGTGAATGAAATCCTTGGCTTTTTTGCTCTCTTTTGGACGGTAGCAGGCAACCATCTCTCCATGTCCATTTCTTGCCACATCTGTGTTGTGGGCAAAGTTGCCCCTTTTCTAAGGAGGTTTAACTGGATTCGCCTCTCTTTAGAATGTTTTGGAAACGCAACTGCCTTTGCAACGTCCACTTCATTGCGATGGACAGATTCAAGGTGTCTTGCCATTTTTGAAAAAGGCTTAGAGCAATAAAGACAATACTGCTTCTTATATGACTTGCGATCCTGCACAGGTGATGGCATTGATTGAATAAAAGACCTATCTTCAGAAGAGGGGTCTGTCTCTTTGGTTTTGCATTGCACTTTAGCATTTGGTGATGGTGTTGTCACGCCTGTGTCTGATGAACTGCTTGTATCTTTATAGCTTTGTGAAAAAGGTGAAGTTGGATTTTTCAGAGAACTTTTGACCATACCTTTTCCAGAAGTCTTTTCATTAGCTTCATCTAAGCTACTTTCAACCATGCTATATCCAGAAGCACTATCATCTGATTCGTCTGAGCTGCTCTTGGGTACATAGTCAACATCGCTGTAGTCTGTAACATCTGAATCACTGAGGGCTTTCCATGAGTACTGAAAAGAGAACAACACATGATGAAAATAAGGATGTACAATTTCAGTAAGTTTCAGTGCTCAAATAAGGGGAGTGAACTTTTAAATAAGATAAGGTGTTAGTAGTCTATGGGCATTATGTGGTTTCTGTAAATCTAATTAGCATTGTACTGTGGTTACTTAAGTGTAATGACAAGCAAGACACTCTTTCAGGTTATCATACAAGCATTAAAAATGCTGCATAGCATGTCACGTACCTCTCACATAATTTCTCTAATAATCTAAAATGCCCTTCTTTGGAGAGTAATATGTGATTGGAATTTGAGTGCACAAAAATTTTTATCAAATAATTATGGTTGGACATTTATGTAATAATAGTGACTTATCTTAATAGAGATATTAAGACTGGGTGGCCGTTTCATCTCCACGATATACTGTATATATTTATATAGAAATAAAGTGTCAACTGGTGGAGATTTTTTTATATTGTTAATATCATTGTATGTAAATATCTAATGCTTCACCTGGTTGCACTGACAGACAAACATGCAGAAAGATGAACACACAAAATGCGGGACAGCATTGAATTTGATCATTCGCAAGAGGAATGTATTTTTATATAAAAATGTGCCGTTTTCTCATGTTCTCACTAGGGCTGGTTTATAGGATGATTTAATTGTATATCGATGAATAGAGCTGGGTAGTTTCCAAATATTTTAAACAGTATCCCATTTACCATGATTTTAAAAACGTGCTAATCGAAAATTAAACAATTAAAATCATTTCGGATTTTAGAGACAGGCTGTGTCAATTTTCATTGCTCTGTTGATTGTCGACATGTTCTCTAAATAGAATCAGCGGATGACATCAACGGATGATCACTTTTGCACTGATATTCCTGGCCAAATTGAGAACAGATACTAAGGATGTCTGCATACTATTTACATGTCACAGCAAGCATTGTCCTACATAAAGACATTGGAGTAAGCCATGTGGATGAATCTGCTTGTTTTAGGTGCTTATGCCTCAAGTTGGCTGGAGTTTGTTTTGTGGAATATTTCTTACAGGACATTGGAGTGAGTTTGACTGCACAAAGAACTGAATAGATGCTTTGTGCAGGTTCCGCTAGCGGCTGGAGCTTGTTTTGTGCAGGCCCAGACCTTCAAGACAATTAAGTGGATGAATCTACACTTTTTTTGTGTGTTTATTCCGCTTATGGGCTGGAGTTTGTTTTATAGATGATCTTCTGATGTGTAATTCTGTTTAAAAAAATTGTGTGGAAGCACCGGACTTGAGCAATCTGATGGCAAGTTTGTCGCAGGGACTATCGTAGGCGTACATGGACTGTTTGAGTTTAGAGGGATGGACACCAATTGGTGATGTTGTGCGCAGGGTTAATGCACATGTTTTTCTTTTTTTTGCTGGGGAAAGTTCGGGGTTGATTGTTGCACCAATGTGGAATGTGGTCTTTATAATTACATTTTTATCTAATTTCTCTACTATGTTAATGTCAAATACTAATATGAGTGGATTGTCACTCTCCACATGGAATGTGAATGGTTGGGACACCCCATAAAAAGAAGGAAGGTTATTTATTTTCTTAAAAACGTAAGAAATAGGATATAGTGTTTCTTAAAGAAACACAAGTTTTCTGCAGGAAGCTGAACATTTTGGGAAGATATGGGATGGACATGTTTTCTTTAGTGCTGGCTCGAGTAAGAGCAGGGGAGTCATTACATTGATAAGTAAACATCTACAATTCAAATGTCTCCAACGGATTAAAGTTAAATTAGAGTCATTATTTTTTTTTTTGAAATTCAGGGGCAAAGGTTGATTTTGGCTAATATTTCTGCACATAACAATGTGCATTATAACAATATAATGTTGGGAGGAGACTTTAATCTATTGATGGATTCAGTCCTTGATCATAGTAAAGGAAAAGTGTGTAAGTCCCCTAGAGCAACATCTACGCTTCAGAGGATGTGTACAAATCTTGGTCTTACAGATATTTGGAGACTTTTGAACCCATATGGTAGGGTCTATACATTTGAATCCATATGGTAGGGACTATACATCTTAGTCTCTGATCACACTCTGGTGAGTTTAAAGGTGTTGCCACATACAGAGAGAAAAAAAAAAAAGAATATAGTTGGTGTTTTAATGTTTCCCTTTTGCAAAATTCTGAGTTCCAACTAATTTTAAAGTCCGAAATCATTGTTTATATGGAGTCCAACTGGTCCTCATTATCTTCTGTGGGCGTGGCTTGTAGACACTTAAGGCATTTCTTAGGGGTCGGATCATACAGTATGCCTCATTCATCAAAAAATCCAAAGCATGAGAACTCGTGGAGTTGGAGGGAATATTAAAAGTGCCGAGGCAGAGCTGAAGCGCCAAATGTCGTCTGATGGCCTCAGAGAATTGACCCGATTGAAATACAGATATAATACTATTTTGTCATACTTTGAGTCGGGGGACAAAGCAGGGAAGCTTTTGGCTAGATATATAAAGGAAAGAGTCTTTTTCTACCATTCCCTCAATTAAATCTGCTGCTGGTGAAATATTTACCATTGATATTAATAATACTTTTAAAGAAATCTATCTTGATCTTTATAGTTCCATGTTTTCGTCTACTGATGAAGATATTAGAAATTTTGTGGAACCATTAGATCTCCCTAAACTGTTGACTGAGCAAACATTTTTTATTGATTCTGGAGATAAACTTGGAGGAGCTTGGCGAGGTAATTAAGCCCTTACCTACAGGCAAGGCTCTGGGGTCTAAATTCTATTTAACTGGTCTAAATCTGAAACTTTGGCTCTGACAGCATACTGCCCGTAAACAGCTTTTCATCTGACATCTTTCAGTGGCCCAAACAGGGCATTTAGTATTTGGGTATTTTATTCCCAGCAAATTTATGTGAATTTATAGTTAATTTTGACCATTTAAAAAAAAATTTGAGGGATGTGGGCAGGTGGGGTATGTTGGTTAATTGTATATGTTTTTAAGTCATCAAGTATTTTATTTGGACTGTTTGTTTATATGCGTGTCTGTTGTTATTTTATGTTTGACCACTGGAATGTATGTGTGGTTGCAGGTGGTGGGGGGGTACATAAATGTTAAAAGTTGTTTAAATTGAGTTCTATTTCATTTTTAGGAGGCAGTAACTGCATTACCCAAGCATAAAACAAACACAAATTAATGTGCATGTACCAGAAGCTAAACTGGTATGGCGACATCCACAGATTGTCTACTAAATGTGTATACCCCACCTCCCTTAATGAGACAGGCTCAGGTTCCTGTGATAAGCCATTCCCTGCGGTGGATGCAGCACAGGGCAAAGGTGATGAGGATTGCGGCACATTAAGTGGTGAATGTGATGGTGTATCAGATGTGCATACTTCAGTGGGTGACGGGGACAGCTGGAAAACATAATCAGAAGTAATATCATATGGACTAAATGAAAGGCTCAAAAGTACCAAAAAGCACCTGTAAAGAAATTGAGGTGTTAATTATTTGTGATGCGTCTGTGTTCATATATATTACTCACCGAGCAATCTTTTGTGACAGCTGTTTAGTGACCTGATCATGCAATAGCTTGAGATGTTTCTTTTCACTCTCATTCCTCTCAGTCTCTGCTCTTTTAAAGCGATTATAACAATCTTCATGATGTTGTCGCAACTTTGACATTCTTGATTGAAACCGCTGCTGTAGATATAAAAGAGGTATTTAGCTTAAGCCAAGAGTAAAATATACATTGTCAATGTTAAAAACTGTGGCACCTAAAGACATTTAAGCATCACTGAGGTGAGCCAAAAGGTAAGATGTATGTTTTGTTAATTTAACGAAGTTGTTTTATTTTTGGTAAGCACTGCTCTGGTATAGTTGAGGGAAAAGTGAGGACAAGTCAAAGAAATTTGGTATCACTTCTCACTTGACTTGTTAACACTTACATTAAGCGTCGTGGAAGGGAAGAATGTGACCAGAAGTGAAGATTATCATAACTTTTTAATTCTGTTATTTTCTTATAAACATCATTAATTTAGCTTGGGAAGACATTAATGGCCGGACTGCAGTTGTGTCGATTACATTGGGACTATCAAAATTTGGTACCTGTTGACTTGCATTGTACGGACCTACAGAGCTGAGATATTCTTCTAAAAATCTTTATTTGTGTTCTGCTGAAGAAAGAAAGTCATATTCATCTGTGATGGCATGAATATAATGAAAGAATTGTTATTTTAGGGTAAACTACTCCTTTAAGAGTTAGTTATATTGTTTTAATGCATTGTAAAATCCGGCCTCTAAGCTTCAAAATTACCCATTTTGTCATTACAAGGAGTGAAGCAGAATTAACTGTACTTACCGATTTCTGTGGGCCCAAACTGCTGACTGATTTTACATCACTGGATTCTGTTGACGGTTCATTTAAAGACTGGAGAAATATGAGACCGCAAAACACATTAGCAATTAATGACAGGAAAAAGGCATCATATATTGCTGCTTATGAATTCTAGCATTTTCTTTATGGTACCTTGGCTCTCCACGGCCAGTCCGAGTCGCCATAGTTGTAAGTGATTTCTTCACCTGGTAAAATGTCTCGTACAGCAAATAGACAAAGATGAGGCTTTTTCTTCACTTCAACAGTTCTCATTTTGCAAGTTGGATTTTTGTGCTCATCGTTGACAAGTCTTCCCAGGGACTTGTCTTCCTTGGATGCATCCATACTA
Source organism: Xyrauchen texanus (assembly GCF_025860055.1). Lineage (NCBI taxonomy): Eukaryota > Metazoa > Chordata > Actinopteri > Cypriniformes > Catostomidae > Xyrauchen > Xyrauchen texanus. The sequence continues at coordinate 11,645,239 of NC_068313.1, read as the reverse complement.
TATAAACACACACACTTACCATTAAATGTATGCAAGACATATACAGAAGTGTTTTTCACATCTACAGTCTGTTTTATATTAAAGGCACAGTTCACTATAATTCTCTCATCATTTACTCGCCCTCATATGACTTTCTGTCTCCTGTGGTAATCATTTTTGACGTGTTTTGGTCCTTACAATGTAAGCCAATGGAGTCCAAAGCTTTCAAGCTCAAAAAGGTTATAAAGGGAAAACATACAGCTGCTCAAAAAATTTAATATTGTGGAAAATTCATTCAAAAAGTGGAACTTTCTATATTCTAGATTCATTTCACATAAAAAATTATTGTTGCAATCTTGATGATTACTGCTTACAGCTCATAGAAATAAAAAATCCAGTATCTCAATATATTAGAATACAGAATTTATAATACAGAAATATCAACCTGAGAAGAGTTTTAATCAGCTAATTAACTCAAAACACCTGCAAAGGTTTCCCGAGCCTTTAATCTCCGTCTGGTTCAGTACACACAACCACAATCATGGGGAAGACTGGTGACTTGACAGTTGTCCAGACGACACTCATTGACATCCTCCACTAGGAGGGTAAGCCACAGAAGGTCATTGCTGAATGAGTGCTGTTCCATTCCAAGACCAGAGACAACGCCAGAACCGTCTTACCTGGGTTAAAGGAGAAGAACTGGACCGTTGCTCAGTGGAGAGGCCAGTGTGAAGTTTCCACAGTCAGTGATGATATGGGGTGCCATGTCATCTGCTGGTGTTGGTCCACTGTTTTCTCTCAAGTCGAGAGTCAATTCAGCCGTCTACCAGGATATTTTAGAGCAATTCATGCTTCCATCTGCTGACAAGGTTTTTGGAGATGCTGATTTCCTTTTCCAGCAGGACTTGGCACCTGCCCACAGAGCCAGAACTACAAGTAACTGGTTTTCTAACAATGGTATTACTGTGCCCAACAATACAGACAAGCTGATGGCCGCTATCAAAGCATCCTGTGCTTCCAGAACACCTCGGCAGTGCCACAGACAGATTGCCTCCATGCCACGCCACATTGATGCAATAATTTGTGCAAAAAGAGCCCTGACCAAGTATTGAGTGCATAAATTAAAATACTTTTCAGAAGGTTGACATTTCTGTATTATAAATTCTTTATTCTAATATTTTGAGATACTGGATTTTTTATTTCCATGAGCTGTAAGCTGTAATTATCAACATTAAAACCAAAAAAAAAAATTTCATGTGTAAGGAATCTAGAATATATGAAAGTTCCAATTTTTAACTTTTCCATGATATTCACATTTTTTAGATGCACCTGTACCTCTCAAGTGTTTAGTCCATGTCTTCTGAAGTGATAAAATTAGCTTTGGGTGAGAATTCAACCCAAATATGTCATTATTCTCTATAAATCCTCCGCTGTAGTTCATGAGAGAAGCTGGTTTACGGTTGTTTGCACTTGACACATGTGCAGAGCACTCTACATTTCAAATGTGAAAGGAGTTATTCATTAATAAAGATTTATAGGGAATGATGACTTAAATTGGGAGTCAGATAGAATAAGAATGAGTAAATGATGAGAGAATGATCATTATTGGTAAAATTGGCCCTTTTACTCTCTTGAAGAAAAAGATCTCTTTGAGCTTCCCTGCTACATCAAGTCAACAGTTCTTGATGTACTTACCACCAATATTTTCCATGCCACTGAAAATCAAACAAGAATGTGCTCTCAGTTTCAGTGTAGTTTTTAGTTCGTTCAAGACTCTCCTTTGAACTCAGAAGTTCACCTCTGTATTCAAGAACAAAGTCTCCTCTGCAGAAAGATTCAGTGGTGAAAACGCCACGGCCTAAAGCAGAAAAAAACATTATTTTGATTACTGTTACAGGGTGTCTGCAATCTCATTTAATAAGTAAAAATGGAAATATCTGAAATGTACTAACATTTTACTAATTCAACAGTTCAGCTGCAATACAAAAGTAATCCAAAGTACTTATATTTGAATTGTCTTGCCTTTATATTTGCTGATGTACTGCTCTTGAAGACCAGGCTTTTCAGTTTCAAATATGATGTTATCTTCAGCATCCTGCTGAGGTCTTCTACGTCTTTTACGGATAGCCAGCATGCTGAATTCCACACATAGGGCAATTTTCATGAGGGAAAAAACGATTATATAAAATTAATGGAATAAACAAGCATAATTACAATGTAAAAAATATCTTAGAAAGAATTGTTCAATCAAAAGAGAGAGAGAGAGAGAGAGAGAGAGAGAGAGAGAGAGAGAGAGACTCCAAATTAAATAATGACAGAATGTTGATTTACATTGGGGTTTAATCCCACTGGTCACAACTGTGATCACACTTTGCTTCCATGTTTGTGGAGTATTACAGTAAGAGGTAAGATATAAATAATGATATACACCAAACTATTTCATTTCTACTTCACCACAGAAAGATAATGTCCTCAAAGCAAAATATGTTAAAATACAAATAGCAAATTTGGTACCTTAGGTACTGCTATTAATGCATTTCTAAGATTTACACTGAATTATATCCATCAATACACAAATGTGACTAGTGGGAAAGCACAAACTTAATTGGCTTAATTGTTTAATCGTCAACTTCATAATTAAACAGGTTCAACTAACAATTGACATGAAGAACACAAGTGAATACAACGCTAAACATCGATTTATTAGTCAAGAATCTCTTATTGTATATTTTTATGAAAAGACATCTTACCTTTTCTTCCTTAATGAGCGTGTTCAGTGTTGTCGTTCGCGGGAAAAACTGTCTTCGCTCCATTAGACGTCATTGTCACGTGTCTGAATTCCCGGGAAAACGAGGTTTGTCACGTGTTAAACTCGCAATGACACACATTCATACTAACGATTTCTGCCATATACGATATAAATAGTATGTTTAGTCTTGTAGGAAGCTTTTCTGAAATTAAATGTTTAGACAAATATTCTGATAACGTCTTTTTTTCTTATTCTGATACAGATTTTGCCAACTATGTATTTTTATAGTGCAAACACAATACATTTAAATGCTAAAAATGCATAATCTCATGTTCTCATGAAAACTGACATTCTACCTTTCGTTTAGTTGAAAAAACGCCACATATCAAATGTCTTTCAAAACATAATTAATCTCATCGCGTTACTGTGTAGTGACGTCACTGCATCTCACGGTCAGCGCGAGAGCGCCCATCCCCCTTCAAGACTTTTCCGCGGGCAAATCAAGTGCTTCTGAGTGAAAGCAGAGTGGGGGAGGGGGTTAATTGAGGTGTCTCCAAACTTACACTTCACTTGCAATCTTATGTTCTGTTCATTCTAATAAATCAATGGCATTTCCCATTAAATACAAAGTTAGAAAAGTGGCTATGTCTAGTAACATTTCTTTTTAATTGCTTTATTTACACAATAATTTAAATTATCAATATTCTTATGAGTATATCTACTTTATCTTTTTTGAGCACGTCTAATTTTCTTTCCCTTTTGAGCATGTCTACTTTTCTTGCTTTTTTCAATTTTTTGAGCTGTGAAGTTTTTGCATGTGAAGTTTTGCTCTGGATAGGCAGCAGTGATCAGGTGTGTGGGGAAGGGCAGCCTACACTGACCTGTATCTGATACACTGCACAAATATCTATCTTAAATCATCTTGATTTCTGATTCCCTTAAATACCATTATTGTAAGAAACTATGTAATATGGACATAACTTGGCTGATGGTTATTCTGCATCAAATCATCAAATTATTTTTATTTATTACTTAAGAATACATTTCCCAGCTTAATCACTTTGTCACATGAAAAGCAGCATATACAGTCCCCTTGCAATAAATACATAAAATAATCTACTTTTAAGGGTTAGGTAAGAATTCAACTGAGATTTGCTTCAAGACAGTAAATTAATCTCCATGTCTTTTAATATAATTATAGTATATACACACATATACATATATATATATTTGTATATATATATTTGTGTGTGTGTATATATGTATATATATATATATATATATATATATATATATATATATATATATATATATATATATAAATAACAAAGTGTTAATGAAAAATATAATAAGTGTTGTGCTGTTCATTGCTCGTCTCTGTACTGCTCTCATTGAGGCGGGGAGGGGTGCGGTGCTTCCCGCGCGGCTGAAAGATACCAAAATAATTGAAGTGGGGAATACAATGTTTAAAAAGATCACTAATAAAATCAAGCGATTTCGATTTTAACACATCCTTTACAGGCATATTTTCATTGAATACATCCAGGTGCATACACATACTAAAAACGTTAATAAATGTAAATATTTGTCCCCTTCTCTGAGAAGACAATGATTGCTTTGCAAAGACACGTGCTTATGTGTCGATCACCTTCCCTATTTTAAATATTGTTTATACATTTATCTTTAATAAACTAATATCTAAATTACAGTACAATCCAATTGACTGCACTGCATCGTTCGCGCCGCCTCCGTCTCGGTAATTCTCGGTAACTCTCGGTAAACGGGGGAGGGGGTAGTGTGGCAGATAAGGATCGGGATTAGAAAAACATTTTGGACATACGATTTTAAATCTCCCAGTGCTTAACCAAAACCACTCTATTTTTATTTACTCACTAATGATTTACAATGTAATGTTTTAGTGCAAACACACGACATTTAAATGCAAAAAACGAATTGGGTAATACATACATAATCTCATGTTCTCATGAAAACTGACATTCTACTTTTTTCTTTTAGTTGAAAAAACGCCACATATCAAATGTCTTTCAAAACATAATTAATCTCATCGCGTTACTGTGTAGTGACGTCACTGCATCTCACGGTCAGCGCGAGCGCCCATCCCCCTTCAAGACTTTTCCGCGGGCAAATCAAGTGCTTCTGAGTGAAAGCAGAGTGGGGGAGGGGGTTAATTGAGGTGTCTCCAAACTTACACTTCACTTGCAATCTTATATTCTGTTCATTCTAATAAATCAATGGCATTTCCCATTAAATACAAAGTTAGAAAAGTGGAAAAGTGTCTAGTAACATTTCTTTTTAATTGCTTTATTTACACAATAATTTAAATTATCAATATTCTTATGAGTATATCTACTTTATCTTTTTTGAGCACGTCTAATTTTCTTTCCCTTTTGAGCATGTCTACTTTTCTTGCTTTTTTCAATTTTTTGAGCTGTGAAGTTTTTGCATGTGAAGTTTTGCTCTGGATAGGCAGCAGTGATCAGGTGTGTGGGGAAGGGCAGCCTACACTGACCTGTATCTGATACACTGCACAAATATCTATCTTAAATCATCTTGATTTCTGATTCCCTTAAATACCATTATTGTAAGAAACTATGTAATATGGACATAACTTGGCTGATGGTTATTCTGCATCAAATCATCAAATTATTTTTATTTATTACTTAAAAATACATTTTCCAGCTTCATCACATTACTTTGTCACATGAAAAGCAGCATATACAGTCCCCTTGCGATACATAAATAAAATAATCTACTTTTAAGGGTTAGGTAAGAATTCAAATGAGATTTGCTTCAAGACAGTAAATTGTATATATGTATGTGTGTATATATATATATATATATAATAAAGTGCTCCTCTGTGGAGATCATCAAGAGCACCAAATTCCTTGGTGTTCACCAGGCGGAGAACCTCATCTGGTCCCACAACACCAACTCTATTACCAAGAAAGCCCAGCAGTGTCTCTACTTTCTTCGAAGTCTGAGGAAAGCACATCTCCCACCCCCATCCTCACAACATTCTATAGAGGGACTATTGAGAGCATCCAGCTGCATCACTGCCTGGTTTGGGACTTGCACCATTTTGGACCGCAAAGCCCTGCAGAGGATAGTGAGGACAGCTGAGAAGATCATCGGGGTCTGTTTTCCCTCCATCAAAGACCTTTACACTAAACGCTGCATCCAGAAAAAGCAACCAACATTGTGGATGATCCACACTCCCCTCACATAAACTATTCACCTTCCTGCCGTCTGGCAAGAGGTACCGAAGCATTCGGGCCCACACGGCCAGACTGTGTAACAGCTTCTTCCCCAAGCTATCAGACTCCTCAATACTCAGAGACTGGTACTAACTGTATATGGTAGAACGACAATAAAACCACATGACTTAACCTGAACATCACAGTGTAGTATGTCACTTTTTTTTTATTTACTGCAAGCCACTTTGCTTACCCTGGACATTGGTTTGAAAACTGGCTAAAAAGAAACACATTTATCAAGAAAGTCAGTCTATTTTTCTTTTTGAAGATGAAGGCTATTCCATGCACCACTACTTTAAAGAATAAAACAATCTGAATTAACAGAGAAATGGACAAGCCAGATGCACAACTAGTACACAAGTCCATCAGACTCTCTAGATAACTCCGCACAAATCCTAGACCTGTACATGCAAATACCAGTTTTATTCTGCAACATTTAGAAGAGAAGAATTTTAGGTAGACTTAAAAGAAAAAAAGTGCCTGACACTGGCTAATAGGAAAAAAGATAGAACATGCAATTTAAATAATGAACTGATAAATGATTAATCCATTCAAATGTCTCTATTCTGTACAAAGTTTGAGATGTTGAGCTGTTGTTCAACGTTTGACGATAAGGTCAGTGAAAGGTGTTCACTTGAAGATCTAGAATAAACTGACTGCTAGGAATGCCTGAGGTGTCAATGCTGCAAGTGTAGGATTCTTGAACACAGCATTTATTTTAATTAAATTAGTCATTTTTAACAATATAAATTTCTTTACTGCATTTCTTGTTAAATTTAAAGCATCTTTGATTAATAAAAGTATAATTTACTTACAAAAACATACAAAGTTCATAGTGATCCCAAACTTTTGAATAGTAGTTTATCTGTATACTTGTATCTAGTAATTTGTAAGTATACACATATCTATACTTATACAGTATATGCATACTTAGTGATATTGCACAATTGGTCACTGTACTTTTAAAAACTTTTTTATTTCATTTTTTTTGTATTGTATTTTTTTCCTGCATTAAATAAATATTCAAAATAACCACTCCAGCAAAGGGTGCAATATTTCCTGTTAATTTCCACTTTTGGCTTTTGTAACATTGTACATCTTTAATCTAAAATGTTGCCACAGACATTTCACAAATGATTTGAACATTGATTATGATTTGAACAGTCAATATGGACAGGCTCTACACATCATTCAGAATAAATGTATTACCCCTCAGTTATGAAAAGCAATTAATTGTCAATCAGGCAGTCTGCACCTTCTCCCCTGCCAACAGTTTTTGTGACTTTTAGCTCCTGCAACAGGGGAACTTTTTACCCCCAATACTATCCTTGCCAAAATTCAATGTTTATTGAAAAACTTTTTATTTAATCACCTTCAACAAAACTCTTTTGTCTCAAAATACATAGAATCATTTCAGGTATTCTAATTTTCTACATCAATTTGCAGCATTTTTAAACATTATAGTTAGTGATTTTTTTCACTAAATTATATTAAATTATAAATTATATTAGCTACATTAAAATAATAATAACAATAATAATAATAAAATAACAAAGCAGCCAAGTATGTCAACAGGAACAACAGGGAAATTAACTATTAAATAAGAATTGTGTTTAAAGTTAAGCTTCTCCTTGTAAAATAAATAGGGCTGGCCCATGGTAGTTGTTTCTTTTCATTCTTTTTCTTTGAAGTAAAAGTTAATATGCTAAATGATTTCCCTTTCGTCAGAAGTCTGTTATGGGTCTTGAAGGCACAGAACTAATGACACTGGGTCTAATTCTAGTTAGATATCAAGTTTATTTTCTGTTTCCAAAAGCTTTTGTAACTTATAACATGACCACGTACAATGTGTTTTAGCTACATTGGTGAAAATGAGGATTACAATAATGACTACAACTGTGTGATGTACAGTATGTAACAAAAGTGTTAATTTTGAATTGCTGTTGTTTGAATACACAATACATATTTTCAGACAGGGTTTCAAATGTCCTAAAATTTCTCAATATCAATTGCAGTCACTCCTCTACAGATTTAATCCTCTGTGTGATGAAATTAAACACAGCACCATAAAATAAACTAATAGTCATCCGTCTTGGTATTGAAAACAACATGTTCTAGTTAATAACGGTCGTATGCTGTATAATAATTTGATAGGAAACAAAAAAGACAACTTGGCTGCTGGTTATTCTGCAATCAATTATTTAAATGTATTACTTAAGAATACATTTCCCAGCTTAATCACTTTGTCACATGAAAAGCAGCATATATCCCTTGCAATAAATAAATAAAATAATCTACTTTTAAGGGTTAGGTAAGAATTCAACTGAGATTTGCTTCAAGACAGTAAATTAATCTCCATGTCTTTTAATATAATTATAGTATATACACACATATACATATATATATTTGTATATATATATTTGTGTGTGTGTACTGTGTATATATATATATATATATATATATATATATATATATATATATATATATATATATATATATATATATATATATATAAATAACAAAGTGTTAATGAAAAATATAATAAGTGTTGTGCTGTTCATTGCTCGTCTCTGTACTGCTCTCATTGAGGCGGGGAGGGGTGCGGTGCTTCCCGCGCGGCTGAAAGATACCAAAATAATTGAAGTGGGGAATACAATGTTTAAAAAGATCACTAATAAAATCAAGCGATTTCGATTTTAACACATCCTTTACAGGCATATTTTCATTGAATACATCCAGGTGCATACACATACTAAAAACGTTAATAAATGTAAATATTTGTCCCCTTCTCTGAGAAGACAATGATTGCTTTGCAACGACACGTGCTTATGTGTCGATCACCTTCCCTATTTTAAATATTGTTTATACATTTATCTTTAATAAACTAATATCTAAATTACAGTACAATCCAATTGACTGCACTGCATCGTTCGCGCCGCCTCCGTCTCGGTAATTCTCGGTAACTCTCGGTAAACGGGGAGGGGTCAGCTCCGGTAGTGAAGTGGCAGATAAGGATCGGGATTAGAAAAACATTTTGGACATACGATTTTAAATCTCCCAGTGCTTAACCAAAACCACTCTATTTTTATTTACTCACTAATTATTTACAATGCAATGTAAAATATAATGTGATTTATCCTTATATTCTTTCATGTAAATAAGAACTCTCCTTCCGCCATCTTTAAGGATGACGTAATTGGCTTCTGATTGGTCAGATTGACAAGGTATTAAGTAAGTGCAGTTTCTATAAGAGCCACTGAGTGCGCTGTGTCGAAAAATTCTTACTGGCTTCTGATTGGTCAGATTCCCGAAAGTGTGTATAAAATCGGAAGTGCAGTTCTCTTAGGGGGCGCTGTGTTATACACAAATTGGTGGGGGGATACACACTTCAGGTACACAAATCACTTAAAAGTGTTTTTTTGGGACAAGTGAGATTTTAATGCTGGGGACCATTTTAAAGCATGCTGAATACGATTATATGGTCAAACAAATGAGGACACACAAAAAGTCCCAAATTGTCAAGGTGGTGCTCAGTTTACTGGTGTGTATTCTGGTGAAAGTACCCAAAAGTGACATAAGTAAGTACACACACAC